>NC_092278.1:2683280-2936151 GCF_036320965.1 Panulirus ornatus | reverse complement strand
TGGGATTTTTATTTTTAGAGGTATTTTGATATGACAGCTTCACTAATATTTTGGTGGTATTGGCATTGTGATACAGTGCCTTAGCAGCAAAACTGTTGCTGTGGATATTTTTCACGGGAATAGATTATCATAGTAGCTACATTCCTAAGGTTTATATATTTTCATGGTAGCTACATTGTCATGGTGAGGATATTGGCATTGTGGCTTTATTGTGCTATAATGCTATTATGGCTACATTATCCTGGCTGTATTGCTATTGTTAACTTTGTCGCTAGGGATATATTTTTTCAGCTATATATTTATTGTAATTATATGATCTTTGATGATATTTTCATGGCATCTTATTTAGGATTTTGAGTGTAAATGTATGGATATCATATCATCATGTCACCTATTTTGTCATGGTTTTTATACTATGATTGTGTTTATGTCAACCTGCTGATGATATGATCATGATTGGTGTATGATTATCGAAACTATAATGTGATATCGATTATATATCATTGTAATGAATTTGTCATAGTAACTATATTTTCATGGTATCTATATTGTTATGGCAGGTATATTGTCATGGTTGTTCTACTGCTTTATTGGCTATACTGTCAAGGTAACTGTATTGTGATGATAAATCGTTTCTTCGCTATTTTGTCATGGAGACTATATTCTCCTGGACGCTACATGTTTACTATGATCCAAAATGACTATTTTGTCACAGTATCTCTATTGTCATGTGGCTATATTTCCATAGTGAATATGATTTATAAATGCGTTTATTGTTACGTTGACTATATTGTCATATTGATCATTTGACCATGGTGGCTTTATTGTTATGGTAAATATATTATTGTCTTGACTATATTATCATAATGGCTAGATTGTCATTTCAAAGATATTTATATGGGGGCTATATTTTCATCAAAAATATATTTATATTGACGCTATATTTTCATGATATCTATGTACTCATTATATACTTATTATCAAGGTGACTCTAATGTCCTCGCGATTGATTTATATCGTGACATTATTGTCATGGTGGCTGCACTGTATTTCCCAGAACAGTTTAGCTATTATTTCAGTATAGTCACAACGACAATATATTCACCAAAATAATAAATCCTCCATGATCATATAACTGATATGAAAATATGGTTAATGCAATAATAAAGAAACTTTCAATATATATTCACTATGGCAATATAGCCACCTGACAGTATAGATATTATGACAAAATATTTGCTTTCCAATCATAGCAAACATATAGACTCCAGGACAATATATTGTCCATGACAAAATAGCATTCAAAACAGGATTTATCATTACAATATAGCCACCTTGACAGCATAGCCATTAAAACAATGTAACAACCATGAAAATGTCCATGCCATAGCAATATAACTATTATGAAATGTAGTCATCACAATATAATAATAAAAGATATAATCGCCATTGCTATATGGTTACCATAATCATACATCAATCCTAATATTATCACCATGTTGACATAAACACCATAACAATATAAAAACCATGACAATGTAAGTAGTATGATGATGTGATATCCATACAGTTACACTCAAAATACCAAATAAGCCACCATGATAATATATTATCAAGATCACATAACCACAAAATAAATTGTAGCTAATGACAAAATATAGCCCCAACGACAAAATTGACCTTACCAATATAGCCAATAAGTTAATCAAGCGACCAAGATAGTATAGCCATGATAATACTATACCACAACAGAGCCACCATGCCAATATCATCACCATGACAATGTAGCTCCCATGAAAATATATCAACCTTGATAAATTTAGCTACTATGATAATACATTGGTTTTATGAGTTATACCGTCAAGGTGTCTATATTATAATGATATATCCTTTCTTAGTCACTATTTTGTCATAGAGACTATATTGTCCTGCAGGCTATATGTTTGCTATGATACAAAAGCGACTATTTGTCACAGTATCTATATTGTCATATGGTTATATTGTCATAATGAATATGATTTGTAAATTTCTTTTTTGTTTCTTTGACTGCATTTTCACATCAGTTATATGATCACTGTTCCTATATTGTTATAGTGAATAGATTGTCATCGTGACTGTATTATCATAATGGCCAAATTCTCATGGCAAATATGTTGACATAGAGGCTATATTATCATGATATTTATAAAGTTCTTGTAAGTTTATTATGAAGGTGACTAATGTCATGGTGAGGATTTTTATCGTGATATTATTGTATTGCTGGCTGTACTATCATGGTGGCTATATTCTCGTTAGCTGTATTTTCAATGTTACCCTTTTGTGAAAATGGCTTTATTGTCAGTGTAGCTAAAGTGTCATGGGGAACATATTTTCATATTGGCAGTATTGTCATTATGAACATACCGTCATTTTGGCTATCCTTTCATTTTAGTTACATTGCTATGATGAATATATCGCCACTTTAGCTATATCTACAAGGTTATCTTTTTATAAGTGGTATATTGTCATTACTAAACTCATGCATATTTTGTCATAAACGATATATCATCATGATAATTATATTCTTATGGTGACAATATTGTCATAGCGATTATATTGTTATTATGACTATAATGTCATAGCGGCTATATTACCAAGATAAATATAGTGTCATCTTGACTTTTTATCATGATATTTATGTCATAGTGACTGTATTTTCATAGAAGCTTTTTAAATGGTGTTCGTATTACCCTTGAGGATATACCATTATAGAAGAGAAATTGTCATTTTGATTTGATTATCAGGTGACTACATTGCCATGATATGCTATATTGATATTATTTCAGTACTGTCATGGTAAATCTTTTATTACTGTGGCAATATTGCAACGGAAACCAAAATGATAAGGTGGCTATTTTTTCATGGCAGGATGATTTTATTTTGGCGATTATAATAGTATTTCTGAGTATATTGTCGTGATGACTGTGTTGCAATAATATCTATACTGTCATTCAATTTGTTGAATTGATGGCAATATTGTCTTAGAGACGGTACTGTCATATTATTTGTATTGTCAGAGTGGTTGTATTGTCATCGTAACTATATAGTCATGTTGGCTATATTGTCATTAAGATTACATTGTTATGGTAGCTATATTCCCAAGGTGGCTGTATTATTAGGTCACTATATTGCCATGATGTCTATTTGTCATTTTTGTTATATGACAAGGAGGTGACTGTCTTTTCACGTTGGCACTATTGTTACAATAGCTATATTCTCGAGTAGTGGGTATATATATTTCTTTTCTGGCGGTATATTATGATGATGAAAATAATAACATTAGCAGCTAAACTCTTGTTGTGGATAGTTTTCAATTTAAATAATTTATCATGGTAGCTACATAGTCAAGGTTACTATATTTTCATGGTAGCTACATTGTCATGGTGAAGAAATTGGCATGGTAGCTGTATTGTTATATTCAATATAATGCCATCATGGCTACATTATCTTGGTCGCTATATCAACTTGATGGCTAAATTGCTATGGTTAATTTAGTCGTTCGGGACATATTTTGTTATTAGCTATAATATTGTTTTGATTATTTGAACATGATAATGATATTTTCATGGCGGCTTATTTGGCATGGTAAGTGTAAGTGAATGGATATCATATTATCAAGTCACTTATATTGTCATGGTTTTTACATTGTGATATGGTTTATGTCAACCTGCTGATTATATAATCATGATTGGTGTATGCTTATGGAAACTATATTGTAATGTCGATTTATTTCAATGAGATAATTTTGTCATGTAGACTAGAACTGCTTAACAACTTTAATATTATGACCATATCATAGTGATAAATCCTGTCTGAGTCACTATATTGTCCTCGGGTTTATATGTTTGCTATGATGCGAACGCGACAATTTATTCACAGTATCTATATTGTCAGGTGGTTATACTGAAATTGTGAATATACGTTGAATGTTTCTATATTTTTGCTTTGACTATATAGTCATATCTGTTAAATTATCATGGTAGCTTTATTGTCATAGTGAATACATTGTCGTCGTGACTATATTATCATAATGGCTAAATTGTCGTAGTAAATATGGTGATATGGGGGCTATATTTTCCTGATATTTATAAAGTTATTTTAAGATCACTATCAAGTTGATTCTAATGTCCTGGCGCTTGATTTATATCGTGACATTATAGTCATGGTGGCTGTATTGTCAAGGTGGCTATATTGCCGTTTGCTGTATTTTCAATTTTACGCTTTTGTGAAGATAGCTTTACTGTCAGTGTAGATATAGTGTAATGGAGAATATATATTCATAGCGGCTGTATTGTCATTATGAACTTTTTGTCATTTTGGATATCTTCTTATTGTGTTTAAGTTACTATCAAGTATATATCGTCATCTTGGCTATAATAGATATGTGATCTTTTTTATATTGGATATATTGCCATTTTTTCAATCATGCATATGGTGTCATAAGTGATATATTATCATGATAGCTATAATATTCCGGTGACTATATTTTGGCATTGTGACTATATTATTATCAGGAATATAATCTCATGTTGGATATCTTGCCAAGATAACTTTATTGTCATGGTGACTATCTTATCATGATGGTTATAATCTAATGGTGACTACATTTTCACGGTAGCTTTTATAATGGTGTTGTTTTGCCCTTGAGGATGTATCACTATAAAACGAGATTTTTATTTTCATTAAATCAGTGGAGGGCTACATTGTCATGATATGCTATATCATTATGGTTTCAGGAATGTCATGGTATATGTATTATGTTGGCTGCATTGCAATGCAAGCCATAGTGGCAGAGTGGCTATATTTTCATAATATAATCATTTTGTTATGTCGATTATATTGCATTTGTGAGTATATTGTCATGGTGGCCGTTGCCATAATATCTGTATTGTCATTTGATTTGTTTAATTGATGGCAATATTGTCATAATGTAATGTCATGTTTCCTGTATTGTCTTGGTGCTTGTATTGTCATCGTATCTATATGGTCAAGGTGCTTATATTTCCATTAACATTATATTGATATGGTAACTATATTGCCATGGTGGCTATATTGTTTGATGAATATATTTCCATGATGGATATTTGTTATTTTTTTTTGTATTACAAGGTGATTGTCTTTTCATGTTGCCTATATATCAGGATAGCTATATTGTCATTATAAGATTACAGTCATAAAGACGATATGGTCGACATGACAATATTTTCAACATAATGATTTAGTTATCATGGTGGTATATCACTAATGACAGAATATGTACGGTCAAAAAATAACAATATACCACATATAAAAAAGATCACCTTCCCAATATAGCCAATGTGATTATATATACAGCATAGCAATGTAACCCAATTTAGAAGGTAGCCAAAATGACTATTTCATAATGACAATACCGTCACTATGAAAATTTGTTCCCAATGAAAGTATAACTACACTGACAATAAAGCCATATTCAAAAGATAGTAACATTTAAAACACACCAAACGACAAAATAGCCACAATGATAGTACATCCACCATAACAATAATGTTACGATATAAATCAATCACCGTGACATTAGAGTTACATTGAAAATAGATTTACAATTACTATATAAGTATCATGAGAATATAGCATCCATATCAACATATTTCCCACGACAATTTACCCATGATGATAGTATAATCATACGACAGTATATTTACTATAACAACAAAGCCACCATGACCACATAACTGATACGTCAATATAGTTAACGCAACATTAAAGAAACATTGAAAATATATTCACTATGTCAATATAGCCACCTGACAATATAGATAACGTGACAAAATAGTCGCTTTCGGATAAGAGGAAACATATAGCCTCCAGGATATATAGTGTCCAGGAGACAATAGTGTCCAAGACAGGATTTATCATTACTATATAGCCACCTTGACAGTATAGCCCATAATATAATGTAAGAACCATGAAAATGTGCCTACCATACCAATATGACTACTATCAAAATGAAGTCAACATACCAAAATAATCACAAAAGATATCACCTTTGCTATATAGTTACCATAATCATACATTAATGATGATAATGTAATGAGCATTTTGACATGATAACCATCACCGTATAAAAACTATGACAATATAAGTTACATGATGATATTATATCAAGACAATTACCCCTCACAATACCAAATAAGTAAAATATGAAAATATTATCATGATCATATAATCAAAACCAAATTGTAGGTAAAGACAAAATACATCCCAAACGATAAAACTGACTGTAGCAATATAGCCATCAAGTTGATATAGCGACCAAGATAATGTAGCCAGGTTGGCATTATCTTGAAAACAACAATACACTCACCATTCCAATATCATCATCGGTGACGATATGTACACCATACAATGTAACGAAAATGACAGGTAACATGCTAGGTAACATGACGGTATGCGCATAATAAGGATACTGCCATTATGAAAATATGTTCATCATGAAACTATAGCTACACTGATGATTAAGCCGTCTTCACAAAGAGTAACCTTGAAAATACTGCAAATGACAATATAGCCATCATAACAGAATTCCCACCATGAAAATATTGTCACAATATAGATTAGTCACCATGACAATAGCCTCACGTTCATAATATACTTCCCATGACTATGTATATATCATGAACATATAGCCTCAACAAAAACATATTTACCATGACAATTTATCCATTATGATAATATAATCACGATGACAATATATTCAACATAACAATAAAGCCATCATGATCATATAATATATGTGACAATATAGTCAAAGCAATAACATAGACACCATGAAATTTTATTCACTATGGCAATATAGCCACTGAAAAAATAATCGCTTTTGGATTTAAAAAAAAAGAAAACATATATCGTTCAGGAAAAAATAGTCTCAATGCCAAAGAGCGACCAGGACATGATCTATCACTTCAATATAGTCACTCCGACATTATAGCCAAAATAACTATACACGAACTATATAAATGTATCTCCCATAACAATATAGCTCCCATGAATATGTACTCATAAAGACAAAATCATTACAATGAAATACAATCGCTATTACAATATAGTTACCATAACCATACACCCATCATGATAATATGATCACTAAGTTGAGAAAAACACCATTACATTATAAAGACCTTGACAATACAATTGACGGAAGCATACGATATCTATACAGTTATACTCACAATACAAAATAACCCGCCATAAATATATTGCTATCATGATCTTATAATGACAATGAAAATATAGCTAACAACAAAAAATATCCCCTGCGACAAAATTGACTATATCACTATTGCCAACAACTTGATATAGCAAACACGATACTTTAGATATGATGGCATTATATTTAAGATAAAAAGATAGCTACCATTCCAATATAGTCAAAAAAACTGTAGCTACCAAGAAAATATAGTCACTTTGACAATATAGCTATTTTGATAATATATTCTCACGACAAAATATCTACAATAGGAGTTTAGCAACAAAGACAATATATCACCATGCAAGTATCACAACATATTCGTGTAGCTATCATGGCAATATACCACCAGAAAGAGTAATAACCACGACAACGATATAGCTGCTATGACAATATACCTACCTTGACAATATAGCCAACATGAAAAAAACAGTCACCTTCTTTTAATAAAGCAGAAATGACAAATAACCACCAAGACAATATAGTCACCTAACAATGTAGCCACCAGGTCAATATACTTGCCATGAAAATATAATCTTAACGATAAAATAGCCACCAGGACCATACAATCAAGATGACAATAAAACCACTAGGACAAAATAGACAACATGACCATACTTATTCTATGAAAATATTGCAATCAATTCAACAGATTAAATGAAAATATACACATCATGGCAACGGTGTCACCATGAAAATATAGTGACAATTGCAATATAATCGTCATGATAAAATGATGCCCACCATGAAAATGTAGTCACCTTACCACTATGGGTTTCTTTGCATTATAGCCACCATAATAATACATTCACCATGACAGTACTGAATCCATAACAATATATTCATGAAAATATTATAATCTTGGTAATATAACTACTATGAAATTATCGTCATAATGACAATATGGCCAAAATGATAATACTGCTACATTAATGATAAAGTTATCATGATAATGTATAGATTATGACAAAATATGCAAGATAAAATAAATAAAAAATATATTTACTCCAAAAAAGATTACTGTGCCAATATTGCCGGATGATATTATATACATCATAGTAATGTAATCATAATGTATGATATCCATCATGATGGTATGTTCATAATGACAATACTGCCACTACGAAAATATATTCAACATGACACTATAGCTACACTGACAATAAAGTAATGTACACAAAAGAGTAACAGAATGATCCCACCATGAATATATAGCCACCCTGCCACTATGGCTTCCGTTGCAATATAGCCACCATTATGATACATTCACCATGACAGTACTCATACCATAACAATATAGCATTAAAAGAATATTTAGTCACCTGATAATTTATTCAAAAAGAAAGCTGTGTTTCTATAATGATATATCCTTAAGGGCAAAATCAACACCATTAGAAAGGCTACCATGAAAATACAGTCACCATGACATTATAACTATCACGATAAAATAGTCACTATGACAATATAGTCACCATGACAATATGTTGTCAGCATAATTAGTATAGATATCATGATAATGTATCGCTTATGACAAAATATGCATTAAAAAAAATGACAATATAGCAACTATAAAAAAATCACCTTGCCAATATAACCAAGGTGACGATAAATATATTCATAGCAATGTAACCAAAATGAGAAGATAATGACGTTATATTCATAATGACAATACTACCACTGTGAAAATATGCTCCTCATGACACTATAGTTAAACTGACAGTTAAGCCATATTCACAAAAGAGTAACATTCAAAATTCAGCAAACGACAATACAGCCATCAGTGTAGTGCATCCACCATGACTATGATATTACGGCATAAATCAATTACCATAATATTAGAGTCACCTTGATAATAAACTTTCAATGACTATGTAAATGTTATGAAAATATATCCTCTATATCAACATATTTGCCATGACAATTTAGCCATTATGATAATATAGTCCCAATGACAGTATATTCACCGTAACAATAAGCCACCATGATCATATAACTGATATGACAATATAGTCAACGCAATAATAAAGATATATTTGAATTATATTCACTATGGCAGTATAGCCACCGAAACAATATAGTCTCCATGAAAAAATAGCGATCAGGACAGGATTTATCATGACAGTATAGCCAATAGAACAAAGCAACAACCATAAAAATGTAGCTGCCATAACAATATGGCTACCTTAAAAATGCAGTCAACATGACAAAACAATCAAAATGAAATATAATCGCCGTTACAATATACTTACCATAATCACTGACCAATCATGACAATATAATCAGCAGGATGACATTGTGTCTCCGCAACTAAAGTGTTGTTGTGGATATGTTCCATGGGATTGTATTATCATAGTAGCTACATTGTCAACGTTACTATATTTTCATGGTAGCTACATTGTCATGGTGACGATATTGGTATGGTGGGCGTATTGCTATTTTCAATATAATGCCATCCTAACTACATTATCTTGGTCGCTATATTTACTTTCTGGCTATATTGCTACGGCTATATTTGTCGTTGAGGATATATTTTTTCATTTACAACAACTTGGTTTCAATCATATGTTCATGATAATATTTTCTTGGCGGCTTATTTGGTGATGTGAGTGCAAGTGTATGGATATTTTATCATATCACTATGTTCTCATTGTTTTTATACTGTGATGGTGTTTATATCAGCCTTCTGTCGATATTATCATGATTGGTATATGATTATAGTAACTAAATTGTAATGGCGATTATATTTCAATGTGACAATTTTGTTATTTTGCCTACATTTTCATGGTAACTATATTGTTATAGAAAGTACATTATCAATGTTGTTTCACTGTCAAGGTGACTATATCTTAATGAGAAATCTTGTCTTGGTTGATATTTTGTCATGGACACTATATTGTTCTGGAGCCTATATGTTTGCTATGATCCGAAAGAGACTACTTTGTCAGAGAATCAATATTGTCAGGTGGTTATATTGTCATAATGAATATAATTTGAAGGCTTCCTTATTGTTGCGTTGACTGTATCGTCCTATCACTTACGTGATCATGGCTATATTGTTATAGTTAATATATTGCCGTCGTGACTATATTATCATATTGGCTAAATTTTCATGGGAAGTATGTTGACATGGAAGCCTTATTTTCATGATATTTATATAGTCAGTACTATTTTATTATCAGGGTGACTCTAATGTCACCGCGATTGAAATATTTCGTGACATTATTGTCATAGTGGCTGGACTGTCATGGTGGCTATATAGTCGTTAGCTGTATTTTCAACGTTACTCTTTTATGAAGATTGCTTTATTATTATTGTAGCTATATGTCATTGGGAATATATTTTCATAGTAGCAGTATTGTCATTATGAATATACCATCATTTTGGCTATCTACTCATTTTGGTTACATTGCGAAGATTTACATCTCGTCACCTTGGCTATATTGGTAAGGTGATCTTATTTATAGTTGCTATATTGTCATTTTTTTACTCATGCATATTTTTTCATAAGCTATACATTATCGTGATAATATTATTAAGATGACGGTATATTGTCATGGTGACCATCTTCTCATTATGACTATAATCTCTTAGTGGCTATATTGCTAAGATTATTGTCATGGTGACTATTTCATGATGATGGTTATAATGACACTGTGACTCCATTTTTATTGTAGCTTATTTAATGGTGTTGATTTTGCCCTTGAAGATATATCATCATGAAAACGAAAATATCATTTTGATTAAATTATCAGGTGAATACATTGTCATGATATGCTATATTGTTATAGTTTCGGTGCTGTCATGGTGAATGTATATTATGTTGGCTATATTGCAATGGAAGCCATAGTGGCAGGGTGGCTATATTTTCATGGTTGGATCATTTGTTACGACGATTTTATTGTATTTGTGAGTATATTGTCATGGTGACTGTATTGCCATAATTTTTCTATTGTCATTTGATTTATTGAATTGGATTGATAACAATATTGTCATAGAGACTGTATTGTCATGTTGCCTCTATGGTCATCATGATTGTCTTGTCATCGAGACCATATAGTCATGGTGGCTATACTGTCAATAAGATTACATTGTTATGGTAACTATACTGCCTTGTTGACTATACTATTAGGTAACTATATGGCAATGATGACTTTTTGTTAGAGTAGCTTTATTGTTAAGGTAGCTATATCATTTTGGTGGGTACTTTTTTCTTTTGGTATATTGCCATGATGGCTATACCAGAATTTTGGTGATATTAGCGTGGTGACATATTATAATGGTAGCTACATTTCCAAGGTTACTGTACTTCATGTAAACTACATTGTAATGATGACGATATTGGCATGGTGGGTGTATTGTTATTTTCAATATAATGCCATTCTGGCTACATTATCTTGGTCGCTATGTCAACTTGATGGCTACATTGCTACGGTCAATCTTATCATTGGGGATGTATTTTGTCTTTACCTAGAATTTGGTTGTCATTATATGATCATGATAATATTCTCATCGCGACTTATTTGGTATTGTGAGGGGTAACTGTCTTGATATCATATCATCATGTATCTTAATATTGTCATGGTTTTTATACGGTGATGGGTATTATGTCAAAATGCTGATTACATTATCATCATTAATGTATGATTATGGTAACTATATAGCAATGAAGATATCTTTTGTGATTATTTTGGTAAGTTGACTTCATTTTGATAGTAGTTATATTGGTATGGCAGGTACATTATCATGGTTCTTACATTGTTTTATGGGCTATACTATCAAGGTGGGTACATAGTAATGATAAATCCTGTCTTGGACGCTATTGTCTCCTGGAGAGTATATATCCTGGAGGCTATATGTTTCCTCTGATCCGAAAGCGACTATTTTGTCACGTTATCTATATTGTCAGATGGCTATATTGACATAGTGAATATATTTTCAATGTTTCTTTAATGTTTCGTTGACTATATTGTCATCTCAGTTATTTGGTCATGGTGGCTTTGTTGTTATAGTGAATATATTGTCGTTATGACTATACTATCATAATGGCTAAATTGTCATGGGAAATATGTTGATGTGGATGCTATATTCTCATGATACTTATATAATAATTGTAAATCTTTTTCAAGGTGACTATAATGTCACGGTGATTGATTTATATCGCAACATTATTGTCATGGTGGCTGTACTATCATTGTGGCTATTTTGTCGTTTGATGTTTTTTCAATATTACTATTTTGTGAATATGGCTTTATTGTCAGTGTAGCTATTCTTTTATTGGAAACAAATTTTCATGGTGACGGTATTGTCAATATGAAATAAAGTCATTTTGGCTATCCTCTAATTTGGGTTACATTACTATGCTGTATATATAGTCACCTTGGCTATATTGGGAAGGTGATCTTTTTTATAGGTGGTATATTGCCATTTTTTGATCGTGCATTTTCTGTCATAAGCGATATATTATCATGATAACTATATCATTAAGGTGAAAATATTGTCATGGCGACAATATCGTCTTTATGACTGTAATCTTATAATGACAATATAGCTACCCTGATATATAGGCAACATGAAAAGAAAATCCCCTCCTTGTAATACAACAAAAATAACAAATAGCCATCATGGCAATATATTCATCAAACAATATAGGCACCATGGCAATGTAGTTACCATATCAATATAATATTAATGGAAAAATAAGCACCAAGACCATATAGACACGATGACAATACAACGACCAAGACAATAAAGGAAACATGACATTATATTATGACAATATTGCCATCAATTAAACAAATGAAATGACAATATAGATTTTATGGCAACAGTCACCATGACAATATAATCACAAATGCAATATAATCGACATAACAAAATGATTATATTAAGAAAATATAGCCACTCTGCAACTATGGCTTGCATTGCAATGTAGCCAACATAATATTACATATACCATGACATTCCTGAAACCATAATGATATAGCATACCACGACTATGTAGCCCCCTACTGATTTAATCAAAATAAGAATCTCGTTTTATAGTGATACATCCTCAAGGGCAAAACCAACACCATTATAAAAGCTTCCGTGAAAATGTAGTCACCATGAAATTATAACCATCATAATAAGATAGTCACCATGACAATATAGTTATCTTGGCAAGATATCTAACATGAGATTATATTCATGATAACAATATAGTCACAATGACAATATATATAGTCACCGGAATATTATAGCTATCATGATAATATATCACTTATGACAACATATGCATGATAGAAAAAAATGACAATATAGCAAATATAAAATAGATCATATTTCTATTATAGCCAAGGTGACGATATATACATGATAGTAATGTAACAAAAATAAGCAGATATCCAAAATGACAAAAAGTTCATATTGACAATACTACCACTCTGAATATATATTCTCTATGACACTATATCTACACTGACAGTAAAGCTATCTTCACAAAAGCGTAAAATTGAAAATACAGGAAACGGCAATATAGCCATCTTGACAATACATCCACCTTGACAATAATGTCACGATACAAATCAAGCGCCAGGACATTAGAATCACCTTGATAGTGATCTTAAAATAACTTTATAAATATCATGAAAAAATAGCACACATGTCAACATATTTGCGACGACAATGTATTTACTGAGACAGTAAAGCTACCATGGTCAATGAACTGATATGACAATACAGTCAAAGCAAAAATATAGAAACATTCAACGTATATTCACAACAATATTCAATATAACCACCTGACAATATAGATACTGAGAATGAATTGTCGCTTTTGGATCATAGCAAACATATAAAATCCAGGACAATATAGTCTCTGTGAAAAAACAGTGACTCAGACAGGATTTATCATTACGATATAGTCATAACATTAAAGTTGTCATGCAATTGTAGTCAACATGACAAAATTATCACAATTAAATAAAACGACATTACAATATAGTTGCCCTGATCATACACCAATCCTGATTATGTAATCAGCAGGTTGACATAAACAATATCACAATGTAAAAACAATGACAATATAAGTGACTTGATGATAAGATTTCCATTCACTTACACTTACCATACCATATAAACCGCCATGAAAATATTATTATCATGATCATATAATCACAACAATATTATAGCTAATAACAAAATATGTACCGAACGACAAAATTAACCATAGCAATTTAGCCATCAAGTTGATATAACGACCAAGATAATGTAGCCATGATGGCATTATATTGAAAATAACAATACAGCCACCTTGCCAATGTCTTCACCATGACAATGTAGCTGCCATGAAAATATAGTAACCTTGACTATGTAGCTACCGTGATAAATTATTTAAATTGAAAACTATCCAAAAGAAGAGTTTAGCTGCTAAGACACTATATCACCATGCCAATATCGCCAAAATGTTATTATTGCCATCATGATAATATACCGCCAGAAAAGAAATATATACCCACCACTCGAGAATATAGCTATTCTGACAATATTGCCAACGTGAAAAGACAGTCACCTCCTTGTCATATAGCAAAAATGACAAATAGCCATCATGGCAATATAGTGACATAGCAATACAGCCACCATGGCAATATAGCTATCATAACAATGTAATCTTAATGAAAATATAGCCAAAGTGACTATATATTTACGATGACAATACAACCACCCTGACAATACAAATAATATGACAGTACCGTCTCTAAGACAATATTGCCATCAATTCAACAAATTAAATGACAATATAGATATTATTGGAACACAGTCATCATGATAATATACTCAGAAATGCTATTATAATCGCCATAATAAAATCATCCTATCATGAAAATATAGCTACCTTACCATTTTGGTTTCCGTTGCAATGTATCCACAATAATATAAAATTTACCATGACAGTACTGAAACCATATCAATATAGCATATCATGGCAATGTAGTCACCTGATAATTTAATCAAAATGACAATTTCTCTTCTATAATGGTATATCCTCAAGGGTAATATGAACACCATTAAAAAGCTTCAATGAAAATACAGTCACAATGACATAAATATCATGATAAAAAAGTCACCATCACACTCTGGTTATCGCCACTATGACATTATAGTCATAATAACAATATAGCCGCAATGTCAATATTGTCACCATAGAAATATAATTATCATGATAATATATTGCTTATGACAAAGAATGCATGAATTTAGTAATGACAATATACCACCTATAAGAAAAAAACACCTTGTAAATATAGCTAAGGTGACGATATATACATCATAGCAATGTAAGTAAAATGAAAGGATAGCCAAAATGACGGTATGTTCATAATGACAATACTGCGATTATAAAAATATGTTCCCCATGACACTATAGCTACACTGACAATAATGCCATTTTCACCAAAGAGTAACACTGAAAATACAGCAAACGAAAATATAGCCACCATGATAGTACAGCCAGCATTACAATAATATCACGATATAAATCCTCACCATGACATTAGTCACCTTCATAATAAACTTACAATGACTTTATGAATATCATGATAATATAGCCTCTATGTCAACATATTTGCCATGAGAATTTGGCCATTATGATTACAGAGTCACGATGACAATTTATTCACTATAACAATATAGGAACAGTGATCATATAACTGATGTGAAAATACAGTCTAAGAAACAGAAAAGAAATATACAAATCATACTCACTATAGCAATATAACCATATGACAATATAGACACTGTGACAAATAGTTGCTTTTGAATCATAGCAAACATATAGCCTGCTGGACAATATAGTCTCTATGACAAAATAGCGACCAAGAGAGGATATATCATTATAATATAGACACCTTGACAGTATAACTCATAAAACCAATGTTTTATCATACTAGCTAAATTTTTCAAGGTTGATATATTTTCATGGTAGCTACATTGTCATGGTGACGATATTGGCATTGTGGCTCTATTGTGCTATTATGTTAAAATGGCTATATTATCTTGTTCGCTTGATTAACTTAATGGCAATATTGTTATGGTCAATTTTGTCGTTGGGGCTATATTTTGTCATTAGCTACAATTTCATTGTGGTTATGTGATCTTGATACTTTATTATCATGGTGGCTTATTTGGTATTTTGAGTGTAACTGTATCGATATCACATCATCATACTACTTACATTGTCATGGTTTTTATACTGTTATGGTGTTTATGTCAACATGGCGATAATATTAGGACTGATATATGAGTATGGTAACTATATAGCAATGGCGATTATATTTTTTTAAGATTATATTGTGGCGACTACATTTTCATGATAGTTATATTGTTATGGCATGTACATTTTCATGGTTGTTACATTGTTTTAATAGCTATGCTGTCAAGGTGGCTATATTGTAATGATAAATCCTGTTTTGGACGTTATTTTGTCGTGGACAATATATTGTCCTGGAGTCTATATGTTTGCTATTATCAGAAAGCAACTATTTTGTCACAATATTTATACTGTCAGGTGGCTATATTGCCATAGTGAATATATTTTGAATGTTTATTATTGCATTAACCATATTGTCATACCAGTTATATGATCATGGAGGATTCATTGTTATAGTGAATATATTGTCGTTGTGACCGTACTGTAATGATAGCTAAACTGTTCTGGGAAATACAGTGCAGCCACCATGACAATAATTTCACGATATAAATCAATCGCCAGGACATTAGAGTCACCTTGATAATAAGTATATAATGAGTACATAGATATCATGAAAATATAGCGTCCATATAAATATATTTGTGATGAAAATATAACCCCCATATATCTTTGAAATGGCAACTAGCCATTATGATAATATAGTCAAGACAATAATATATACACCATAACAATAAAACCACCATCGTCACATGAATAATATGACAATATAGTCAACATAACAATAAACGCATTTATAAATTATATTCACTATGGAAATATAGCCACATGACAATATAAATACTGTGACAAAATAGTCATTTTGGATCAATGCAAACATATAGCGTCCAGGAGAATATAGTCTCTATGACAAATTAGCGAAGAAGAAAGGATTTATCATCACAATACAGTTACCTTGACAGTATAGCTAATAAAACAGTAGAACAACCATGAAAAAGTACCTGCCATAACAATATAGCTACCATGAAAATATAGTTACTATGACAAATTCATTACAAAGAAATATAAACGATATCACATTATAGTTTCGATAATCATACACAATAATGATGATATCATCAGCAGGTTGACATAAACAATATCATAGTATAAAAACCATGACAAAATAGGTGACATGATGATATGATATCCATACACTTACACTCACAGTCCCAAATAAGACGCCATGAAAATATTATCAAGATCACGTAATCAAAATAAATAATTGCTGAAAAAATATATCCCTAGCGACAAAATTAACCATAGCAATACAGACAGGATAATGTAGCTATGATAGCATTATAGCACATTAAGCCACCATGCCAAGATCCTCACCATGACAATGTAGCTACTATGAAACTATATTAACCTTAAAAATGTAGCTACTATGATAATCTATTCCCATGAAAAATATCCACAGGAACAGTTTTGCTGCTAATACACTATATCACCATGCCAATACCACCAAAATATTAGTGAAGCTATCATATCAAAATATCTCCAGAAAAAAAATCCCACCGCAACAATATAACTAACATGAAAATATAGCTACCATGATGATATACCCAATATGACAGTACAGCCACCAGGACAATAAAATCACTATATAGATCAATCAAAATGACATCAGAGTCACCTTGATAATAAACTTTCAATGACTATACAAATATCATGAAAATATTGCGTCAATATCAACATAGTTACCATGACAGTTTAACCATTATGATAGTATAGTCAAAACAACAATATATTCTCCATAATAATAAAGCCACCATGATCATATAAGTTATATGAAAATATAGTCAATGCAACAATAGATAAACATTCAAATTATATTCACTATGCAATATAGCCACCTGACAATATAGACGCTGTGACAAAATAGTCGCTTTCGGATCATAACAAACATATATCCTCCAGCACATTATAGTGTCCTTGATAAAATAGCGACCAAAAAGGATTTATCATTAAAATATAGCCACCATAACAGTACAGCCAATAAAACAATGTAAAAACCATGAAAATGTACCTGCCATAACAATGTAGCTAACATGAAAATGAAGTTACCTTGACAAAATAATCACAATGAAATATTATCGCCTTTGCTATATAGTTACCATTATCATACACAACTCATGATGAGATAATCAGGAGGTTGACATAAAAACCATCACATTATAAAAACCATGACGATATAGTTGACATGATATGATATCCATACATTTACACTCACAATACCAAATAAGTCACCATGAAGATATTGTTATCATTATCATACAATCCGAAAAAAGTTTAGCTAACAGCAAAACATATCCCCAACGACAAAATTGACCATAGCAATATGGCCATCAACTTAATATTGCGACCTATATAATGTAGTCCGAAAGGAATTACATTGAAAATAACAATGCAGCCACCGTGCCAATATCGTCACCATGACAATGTAGCTACCCAGACAATGTATTAACCTTGAAAATGTAGCTACCATGATAATGTTTTCCTATAAAAGAAATATCCACAACAACAGTTTAGCTGCTAAGACACTATATCACCATGCCTATATCAACAAAATGTTAGTATACCCATCATGGCAGTATACCGCCAGAAAAAACAAACGATATAGCTGACATGACAATATAACTACCCGGACAATATAGCCAACATGAAAATACAGTTCTCTCCTTATAATACGACAAAAATGACAAATAACAACCATGACAATATAGTCGCCTTACAAAATATCAACAATGGCAATATATTTACCATAACAATTTGATTTTAATTTTGGTATACCCACCATGACCATATAGTCACGATGAAAATACAACCACCATGACAATACAGACAACATAAGAATACAATCTGTATCACAATATTGCCATCAAATCAACAAATTCAAAGAAAACATAAATATTATGGCAACACAGTAATCATGACAATATACTCACAAATGCAATATAATCGCCATAAGAAAATGATCCGACTATGAAAATATTGCCAACCTCCCAGTATGGCTTTCATTGCAATATAGCCACCATAATACTACATTCACCATGACAGTACTGAAACCATAACGATATAGCATATCTTGACAATTTAGTCAACGGGTAATTCATTGAATATGTAAATTTGCTTGTGTAATGATATGTCTCAAGGGCAAAATCAACACCATTATAAAAGCTGCCTTGAAAATGCAGTCACAATGACATTATAACCTTTATGATAAAATAGTCACTATGAGAATGAAGTTATCTTAACAATATAGCTACTATGATATTATAGTCATATTGCCAATATAGTCATCAATGAAAATATTCTAACCTTATTAATATAGTTATCATGATAATGTATCGCTTTTGATAAAATATGCATGATTAAAAAAATGGCAATATAGCAACTATAAAAAAGATCACCTTGCCAATATAGCCAAGGTGAAGATATACCCATCTTAGCAATATAACCAAAATGAAAAGATAACCACAATGACGGTATGTTCATAACGACAATACTGCCAATTAGAAAATATGTTCCCCAAGACACCTACAGCTACACTGACAACAAAGCTATCTTCAGAAAAAAGGTAACATTAAAAATACAGTAAATGACAATATAGTCACCAAGACAACACAGCCACCACGACAATAATGTCAAGATATAAATCAATCACTAGGACACAAGAGTCACCTTGATAGTAAACCTACAATGACCATATGAATATAGAAATAAAGCATCCATAAGAATATATCTGCCATGAAAATATATCCTCCATATGAACATCTTTGCTCTGAGAATTTAGCCATTATTATAATATAGTCAAGATGACAATATATTCACCGTGACAGTAAATCCACCAAGACCACATAAATGATATTACAAAATAGTCAACGCAACAATATAAACACATTCAAATTATATTCACCATAACAATATAGCCAAATGACTATATAGATACTGTGAAAAAATAGTCGCTTTCGGATCATAACAAACATATAGCGTGAAGTACAATACAGTCCCATGAGAAAATAGCGGACAAAACAGGATTTATCATTAAAATGTAGTCACCTTGACAGTATAGACAGTAAAATAATGAAACAACCTCGAAAATGTAACTGACATAATATAGCTACCATGAAAATATAGTCACAACGTCAAAAAAATTCCAATGAAATATAATCGTTATCACAATACAGTTCCCATAATCATGCACCGATCGTGATAATATAATCTGTAGGTTGACATAAACACCATCATGCTGTAAGAGCCATGACATTATAAGTGACATGATGATATGATATCCGTACACTTACTCTCAAAATATCAAGTAAGCCGCCATGAAAATATCATCATAATCAGATAATCACAATAGAAGTGTGGCTAAGAACAAAATATATCTCCAACGAAAAAATCAACCATAGCTATATAGCCATTAAGTTGATATAACGCCCAAGATAGTGTAGCCACGATGGCATTATATTGAAAATAACAGTACAGCTATCAGGATGAATCCTGTTCACCATGACAATGTAGCCGCTATGAAAGTATATCAACCATGACAATATAGCTACCATGATAATGTATTCCTATGAAAAAATGTCCATAACAACAGTTTAGCTTCTAAGACACCATATTTCCATGAAAATATCGCCAAAATATTAGTATAGCCATCATGGCAATATACCACCAGAATAATATAATGCCCACCACAACGATACAGCTAACATGACGATGTAGGTACCCTGACAATATACCTAACATGAAAAGATATTCATTTCTTTGTAATATAAAACGAGTGACAAATAGCCTTCATGGCAATTTAGTCACCTAACACTATAGCCACAATGGAAATATAGCCACTTAACACTATAGCCATCACGGTAATATAGTCTCCTAGCACTACAGCCACTATGGCAATATAGTTACAATAACAATATGATCATAATAGCAAATAACCACCATGTCCATGCAGTCACAATGACAATACAACACCAAGACAATGCATACAACATGCCAATTCAGTTTCTATGTCAATATTTCCACCAATTCAACAAAATATTTTTATTATTATTATACTTTGTCGCTGTCTCCCGCGTTTGCGAGGTAGCGCAAGGAAACAGACGAAAGAAATGGCCCAACCCCCCCCCCCATACACATGTATATACATACGTCCACACGCAAATATACATACCTACACAGCTTTCCATGGTTTACCCCAGACGCTTCACATGCCCTGCTTCAATCCACTGACAGCACGTCAACCCCGGTATACCACATCGCTCCAATTCACTCTATTCCTTGCCCTCCTTTCACCCTCCTGCATGTTCAGGCCCCGATCACACAAAATCCTTTTCACTCCATCTTTCCACCTCCAATTTGGTCTCCCTCTTCTCCTTGTTCCCTCCACCTCCGACACATATATCCTTTGGTCAATCTTTCCTCACTCATTCTCTCCATGTGCCCAAACCACTTCAAAACACCCTCTTCTGCTCTCTCAACCACGCTCTTTTTATTTCCACACATCTCTCTTACCCTTACGTTACTCACTCGATCAAACCACCTCACACCACACATTGTCCTCAAACATCTCATTTCCAGCACATCCATCCTCCTGCGCACAACTCTATCCATAGCCCACGCCTCGCAACCATACAACATTGTTGGAACCACTATTCCTTCAAACATACCCATTTTTGCTTTCCGAGATAATGTTCTCGACTTCCACACATTCTTCAAGGCCCCCAGGATTTTCGCCCCCTCCCCCACCCTATGATCCACTTCCGCTTCCATGGTTCCATCCGCTACCAGATCCACTCCCAGATATCTAAAACACTTCACTACCTCCAGTTTTTCTCCATTCAAACTCACCTCCCAATTGACTTGACCCTCAACCCTACTGTACTTGCTCTTATTCACATTTACTCTTAACTTTCTTCTTCCACACACTTTTCCAAACTCAGTCATCAGCTTCTGCAGTTTATCACATGAATCAGCCACCAACGCTGTATCATCAGCGAACAACAACTGACTCACTTCCCAAGCTCTCTCATCCCCAACAGACTTCATACTTGCCCCTCTTTCCGAAACTCTTGCATTTACCTCCCTAACAACCCCATCCATAAACAAATTAAACAACCATGGAGACATCACACACCCCTGCCGCAAACCTACATTCACTGAGAACCAATCACTTTCCTCTCTTCCTACACGTACATATGCCTTACATCCTCGATAAAAACTTTTCACTGCTTCTAACAACTTTCCTCCCACACCATATATTCTTAATACCTTCCACAGAGCATCTCTATCAACTCTATCATATGCCCTCTCCAGATCCATAAATGCTACATACAAATCCATTTGCTTTTCTAAGTATTTCTCACATACATTCTTCAAAGCAAACACCTGATCCACACATCCTCTACCACTTCTGAGACCACACTGCTCTTCCCCAATCTGATGCTCTGTACATGCCTTCACCCTCTCAATCAATACCCTCCCATATAATTTACCAGGAATACTCAACAAACTTATACCTCTGTAATTTGAGCACTCACTCTTATCCCCTTTGCCTTTGTACAATGGCACTATGCACGCATTCCCGCCAATCCTCAGGCACCTCACCATGAGTCATACATACATTAAATAACCTTACCAACCAGTCAACAATACAGTCACCCCCTTTTTTAATAAATTCCACTGCAATACCATCCAAACCTGCTGCCTTGCCGGCTTTCATCTTCCGCAAAGCTTTCACTACCTCTTCTCTGTTTACCAAATAATTTTCCCTAACCCTCTCACTTTGCACACCACCTCGACCAAAACACCCTATATCTGCCACTCTATCATCAAACACATTCAACAAACCTTCAAAATACTCACTCCATCTCCTTCTCAACAAAATATATGACAATATAGAAATTATAGCAACACAGTTACCATGACAATATTCTCACAAAAGCAATATAATCTCCAAAACAAAATGATCCCACTTTGAAAATACAGCAACCCTGCCAATATGGCTTGCATTTCAATGTAGCCACCATAATAAAACATTTACCATGACAGCACTGAAACCATACAGCATATCATGACAATGTAGTCACCACATAAAGCATCAAAATGAAACTTTCCTTTTTATAATGATATATCCTATAGGGCAAATTCAACACCATTAAGAAAGCTACGATGAAAATGCAGACACCATGACATTATAACCATCATGTTAGAATTGTCACCATGACAATAAAATCATCTTGCCAATACAGCTACTATAAGCTTACACTTATAATGATAATATACTCACCATGACAATATTGTCACCTTGATAATATAGTTATAATGATAATACATCGCTTATGACAAAATATGTATGATTAACAAAATAGTAATAGAGCAACTATAGAAAAACATCAGCTTGCCAATATAGCAAAGGTGACGATATATACATCATAGTAATGGAAACAAAATGAGAAGGTAGCCAACATGACGGTATGTTCATAATGACAATATTGCAACTATGAAAATCGAACCTCATGACGCAATAAAGTCATTTTCATAATAAAGTTACATTGAAAATACAGCAAACGACAATGTAGCCAACAAGACATTAGAGTGAAATTGATAATAAACTTACAATGACTGTAGAAATATCATGAAAATACAGCCTCCATATCAACATATGTGCCACGACAATTTAGCCATAATGATAATATAAACACGACACTAATATATTCACTATAACAATAATGCCAGTATTGTCATATAACTGATATGACAATGGAGTTAACGCAACAATAAAGAAACATTCAAATTATATTTGCTATGGCTATATAACCATCTGACAATATATATACAAATGCAATATATTCGCCATAACAAAATGATTCCACCAAGAAAGTATAACCACCCTGCCACTATGGCTTCCATAGTCACGATAACAATATATTCATCAAAACAATAAAGCCACCAGGACCATATAACTGATATGACATTATAGTCAATGCAACATTAAAGACTTCATGAAATTATATTGAATGTGGCAATATAGCCACCTGACTTAATATACACTGTGACAAAATGATAACTCTCGGATCATAGGAAACATATAGCCTCCATGGCTATTTACTGTCCACGACAAAATAGCGATCAGAACAGGATTTATTATTACAATATAGCCACAATGAAAGTATAGCCAAAAAGGAATATCACATCCATGAAAATAAACCTACCATAACATTATAGCTACCATGAAAATATATTTACCGTGAAAGAATAATCTCAATGAAATATAATCGACATTGCAATATATTTACCAACCATACACCAATCATGATCATATAATCACCAGGTTGACATAAACACCATCGCAATATAAAAACCATGAAACTAAAATTGACATAATGATATGATATAGTACCGCCATCATGGCAATATACCACAAGAAAAAAATAGCCACTACTTCGACATAACTACAATGACAATATAGCTAGGCGGACAGTATAGACGATATGAAAAGAGCTTGACCTCCTTGTAATATAACAAAATGACAAATAGCCACTATGAAAATATTGTCATTTAACAATATAGCAACCATGGTATATCGTCATCATGAATATATAATCTTAATGGCAATATAGCCACCATGACCATAGAGTCACGATGACAATACAGCCACCATGACAATATAGACAACATGACCATATATTGACATCAATTTGATAATTAAATGACAATATACAAATTATGGCAACACACTCACCATGATAATATAGGAAAAAATGCAATATAATCGCTAGAACAAAATGATACACACCATGAAATTATAGTCATCCTGCCACAATTGCTTCCATTGAAATGTTCCTACAATTATCATACATTTACCATGACAGCACTGAAACCATAACAATATAGTCATCAAGAGAATATAGTCACCTGATAATTTAATCTAAATGACAATCCTCGATGGCAAAATCAACACCATTAAAGAAGCTACCATAAAAATGCACTCACCAGGACATTATAACCCTCACGATAGAATAGTCACCATGACACTATAGTTATCTTAGCAATATTGCCACTATGAAACTATAGTCATAATGACAATATAGACACTGACAATATTGTCACCATAATGATATAGGTATCATGATAATGTATCGCTTTTGAAAAAATATGTATGTTTTAAAAAATGACAATATAGCAACTATAAAAAATCACCAAACCAATATTGCCAAGGTGATGATATGTACACCATACAATGTAACCAAAAGGACAAGATAGCTAACATGACGGTATGCTCACAATATGAATACAGCCACTATGAAAATATGTTCATCATGACACTATAGCTACAATGATGATTAAGCTGTCTTCACAAAGAATAACCTTGAAAATACTGCAAACGAGAATATAGCCATCATAACAGTATTCCCACCATAACAATATTTTCAATATAAATCAGTCACCATGACAATAGGGTCACGTTCATAATATACTTACCATGACTGTGTATATATCATGAAAATATAGCCTCCACAAAAACATATTTACCATGACAATTTATCCATTATGATAATATAGTCTAGATGACAATACATTCATCATAACAATAAAGCCATCATGATCATATAATATATATGACAATATATTCAAAGCAATAATATAGACACCATGAAATTTTATTCACTATGGCAATATAGCCAGACAAAATAATCGCTTTTGGATTAAAAAAAAAAAAAAACAAATATCGTTCAAGGCAAAATAGTCTCAATGACAAAAGAGCGACCAGGACATGATTTATCACTACAATATAGTCACTCCGACATTATAGCCAAAATAACTATACACGAACCATATAAATGTATCTCCCATAACAATATAGCTCCCATGGATATGTACTCACCAAGACAAAATTATTACAAAAAAATACAATCGCTATTATAATATAGTTACCATGACCATACACCCATCATGATAATATAATCACCAAGTTGAGATGAACCCGATTACATTATAAAGAACTTGACAATACAATTGACAGGAGGATACGAAATCTATACAGTTATACTCACAACACCAAATAACCCGCCATAAATATATTGCGATCAGGATCTTATAATGACAATGAAAATATAGCTAACTCAAAAAAATATCCCCTGCGACAAAATTCACTCTATCACTATTGCCAACAAGTTGATATAGCAAACACGATACTTTAGATATGATGGCAATATATTCAACATAAGAAGATAGCTACCATATCAATATAGTCACAAAAATCTGTAGCTACCACGAAAATATAATCACTTTGACAATATATTTATTTTGATAATATATTCTCACGACAAAATATCTACAATAGCAGTTTAGCAATGAAGACAATATATCACCATGCAAGTATCCCAACATGTTCGTGTAGCTATCATGGCAATATTCCACCAAAAAGAGAAATAACCACCACAACGATATAGCTACTATGACAATATACCTACCTTGACAATATAGCCAGAATGAAAAAAACAGTCACCTTCTTGTGATATAGCAAAAATGACAAATAGCCACCAAGACAATATAGTCACATAACAATATAGCCACCAGGTCAATATAATTGCCATAAAAATATAATCTTAACGATAGAATAGCCACCAGGACCAAACAATTAAGATGACAATAAAACCACCAGGACAAAATCGACAACATGACCATACATAGTCTATGAAAATATTGCAATCAATTCAACAAATTAACGACAATATACACATCATGGCAACAGCGTCACCGTGAAAATATATTGACAATTGCAATATAATCGTCAAGATAAAATGATGCCTACCATGAAAAGGTAGTCACCTTACCCCATTGGGTTTCTTTGCAATATAGCCACCACAATAATACATTCACCATGACAGTTCTGAATCCATAACAATATTTTCATGAAAATATAATAATCTTGGTAATGTAACTACTATGAAATTATAGTCATAATGATAATATAGCCAAAATGACAATATTGTTACCTTGATGATTTAGTTATCATGATAATGTATCGATTATGACAAAATATGCATGATAAAATAAATGAAAACATATCAATCACAAAAGAGATTACTGTGCCAATATTGCCGGATGATATTATATACATCATAGCAATGTAACCATAATGTATGATAGTCATCATGACGGTATGTTCATAATGACAGTACTGCCACTATGAAAATATATTCAACATGACACTATAGCTACACTGACAATAAAGCAATCTTCACAAAAGAGTAACAAATGATCCCACCATGAATATATAGCCACCCTGCCACTATGGCTTCCACTGTAATGTAGCCACCATTATGAGACATTCACCATGACAGTACTGAAACCATAACACTATAGCATAAAATGAATATGTAGTCACCTGACAATTCATTAAAAAAAAAATCTCGTTTCTATAATGATATATTCTTGAGGGCAAAATCAACACTATTAGAAAGGCTACCATGAAAATACAGTCACCAAGACATTATAACCATCACGATAAAATAGTCACCATGACAAAATAGTAACCATGATAATATGCTGTCAGCTTAATTGGTATAGTTATCATGATAATGTATCGCTAATGACAAAATATGCATGATTGAAAAAATGATAATATAGCTACTATAAAAACGATCACCTTTCCAATATAACCAAGGTGACGATATATATATTCTTAGCAATGTGACCAAAATGAGAAGATAATGACGTTATATTCATAATGACAATACTACCACTGTCAAAATATGCTCCTCATGACACTATAGTTAAACTGACAATTAAGCCATATTCACAAAAGAGTAATATTCAAAATTCAGGAAACGACAATATAGCCACCATTGTAGTGCATCCACCATAACTTTAAGATTACGGCATAAATCAATCCACATAATATTAGAGTCACCTTGATACTAAACTTTCAATGACTATGTAAATGTTATTAAAATATAGCCTCTATATCAACATATTTGCCATGACAATTTAGCCATTATGATAATATAGTCACAATAACAGTATATTCACCATGGTCATATAACTGATACGACAATATAGTCAAGGCAATAATAAAGAGATATTTGAATTATATTCACTATGGCAGTATAGCCTCCAAGAAAATATAGTCTCCATGCAAAAATTGCGATGAAGACAGGATTTATCGTTACAATAGAGGCAACTTGACAGTATAGCCAATAGAACAAAGCAACAACCATGCAAATGTAGCAGCCATAACAATATGGCTACTTTAAAAATGCAGTCAACATGACAAAACAATCACAATGAAATATAATCGTCATTACAATATAGTTACCATAATCACTGACCAATCATGACAATATAATCAGCAGGATGACATTGTGTCTTCGCAACTAAACTGTTGTTGTGGATATGTTCCATGGGATTGTATTATCATAGTAGCTACATTGTGAAGGTTACCATATTTTCATGGTAGCTACATTGTCTTGGTGACGATATTGGCATGGTGGCCGTATTGCTATTTTCAATATCATGCCATCATGACTACATTATCTTGGTCGCTATATATACTTTCTGGCTATATTGGTATGGCTAATTTTGTCGTTGAGGATATATTTTGTCATTTACTACAATTTAGTTTCAATCATATGATCATGATAATATTTTCTTGGCGGCTTATTTGGTGATGTGAGCGCAAGTGTATGGATATGATATTATCATATCACTATGTTCTCATTGTTTTTATGCTGTGATGGTGTTTATATCAGACTCCTGACGATATTATGATTGATACATGATTATAGTAACTAAATTGTAATGGCGATTATATTTCAATGTGACAATTTTGTCATTTTGCCTACGTTTTCATGGTAACTATATTGTCATAGCAGATACATTTTCAATGTTGTTTCACTGTCAAGGTTACTATATCTTAATGAGAAAGCTTGTCTTGGTCGCTATTTTGTCATGGACACTATATTGTAATGGAGCCTATATGTTTTCTATGATCCGAAAGAGACTATTTTGTCACAGCATCAATATTGTCAGGTGCTTATATTGCCATAATGAATATAATTTGAAGGCTTCCTTATTGTTGCGTTGACTGTATTATCCTAACACTTATATGATCATGGCTATATTGTTATAGTTAATATATTGCCGTCGTGACTATATTATCATATTGGCTAAATATTCAAGGTAAGTATGTTGACATGGAAGCCTTATTTTCATGATATTTATATAATCAGTACTATTTTATTATCAGGGTGACTCTAATGTCACCGCGACTGAATTATATCGTGACATTATTTTCATAGTGGCTGGACTGTCATGGTGGCTATATAGTCGTTTGCTTTATTTTCAATATTACTCTTTTATGAAGATTGCTTTATTGTCATTGTAGGTATATGTCATGGGGAATATATTTTCATAGTAGCAGTATTGTCATTATGAACATACCGTGATTTTCCCTTCTATAATGGTATATCCTCAAGGGTAATATGAACACCATTAAAAAAGTTTCTATGAAAATACAGTCACTATGACATAAATATCATGATAAAAAAGTCACCATGACACTATAGTTATCTTGGCAATATAGCCACTATGACATTATAGTCATAATGATAATATAGTCGCTATGACAATATTGTCACCATAGAAATATAATCATCATGATAATATATCGCTTATGACTAATTATGCATGAGTTTATTAATGACAGTATACCAAATATAAAATGATCACCTTGTAAATATAGCTAAGGTGACGATATATAAAACATAGCAATGTAACTAAGATGAAAGGATAGCCAAAATGACGGTATGTTCATAATGACAATACTACCACTATGAAAATATGTTCCCCATGACACTATAGCTACACTGACATTAAAACCATTTTCATAAAAGAGTAACATTGAAAATACATCAAACGAGAATATAGCCACCATGATAGTACAGCCAGCATTACAATAATATCACGATATAAATCGTCACCAAGACATTAGTCACCTTCATAATAAACTTACAATAACTTTATGAATATCATGATAATATAGCCTCTATGTCAACATATTTGCCATGAGATTTTGGCCATTATGATAATACAGTCACGATGACAATTTATTCACTATAACAATATAGCTACAGTGATCATATAACTGATGTGAAAATACAGTCAAAGAAACAAAAAAGAAATATACAAATCATGTTCACTATGGCAATATAACCATATGGCAATATAGATATTGTGACAAATAGTCGCTCTTGAATCATAGCAAACGTTAGCCTGCAGGACAATATAGTCTCTATGACAAAATAGTGACCAAGATAGGATATATCATTATAATACAGACACCTTGACAGTATACCCGATAAAACGATGTAACAATTATGAAACTGTACCTGCCAAAACATTATAGATGTCATGAAATTATAGTCAACATGACAAAATTATCACAATGAAATATCATCGGCATTACAATATAGTTACCATAATCATACACCAATCATGATCATATTATCAGCAGGTTGACATAAACAATATCACATTATAAAAACCATGACCGTATAAGTGACATGATGATATGATATCCATACACTTATGCTTACAAAACCAAAGAAGCCTCCATTAAAATATTGTTGTCATGATCTTATTATCGCAACAATATTATAGGTAATGACAAAATATATCCCAAACGACAAAATTAATCATAGCAATATAGCCATCAAGTTGTTATAGCAAACAAGATAATGTAGCAAGCATTGTATTGAGAATTACAATACAGCCTCCGTACTAATGTCGTCACCATGACAATATAGCTACCATGAAAATATAGTAACGTTGACAATGTAGCTGCCTTGGTAAAACATTCAAAATAAGAAAATATCAAGAAAATGTCCACAACAATAGTTTAGCTGCTAAGACGATATATCACCATGCCAATATCTGCATGATTTGAAAAAATGACAATATAGGAACAACAAAAAAATCACCTTACCAATATAGCTAAGGTGACAATATGTATATCATAGTAATTTAACCAAAATATGAGGGTAGGCAAAATGACTGTATGTTCATAATGACAATACTGCCACTATGAAAATATATTCCCCATGACATTATACCTACACTGACAATAACGCCATCTTCACTAAAGTGTATCATTGAAACCTTAGCAAATGACAATATAGCCACCATGACAGTACAGTCACCATGACAATAATGTCACGATATAAATCAATCTCCACGACATTAGAGTCACCTTGAAAATGTAGTTACAATGACTATACAAATATCATGAAAATACACCCTCCATATCAACATATTTACCATGACAATTTAGCCATAGTGATAAAATAGTCACGAAGACTATAACGATAAAGCCACCATGATCATATAATTGATATGACAATATCGTCAACGGAACAATAAAGAAACATTCAAATTATAATATAAACACCTGACAAAATAGCCTCTTTCGGATCGTAGCAAGCATAAAGCCTCTAGGAAAATGTAGTCTCCATGACAAAATAGCAACCAAGACTTATGATTGCAATATCGTCACATTGAGAGTATAGCCTAAAAACAATGTAACAACCATGAAACTGTACCTGCCCTAACACTATAGCTACCGTGAAAATATAGTCAACATGGCAAAATAATCACAATGATATATAATCACTATTGCAATGTAGTTACCATAATCATACACTAATCATAATATAATCAGCAGGTTAACATAAATACCATCATACTATAAATACCAAGACAGTGTAAATGAAATGATAAAATGGTATCAATACAGTTAGCCTCACAATACCAAATAAGCCTCTATGAAAATATTATCATGATCATATTATCACAACAATATTGTAACTAATGACAAAATATATCCCCAACGACAAAATTAAAGATAGCAAGCTAGCCATGAAGTTGATAGAGCTACCAAGAAATGTAACCAAGATGGTATTATATTGAAAATGATAATACAGCCACCATGCCAATGTTGTCACCATGACAATGTAGTTACCTTGAAAATATAGTTACCTTCACAATGTAGCTACCATCATAACATATGCCCATGAAAAAATTATACACAACAACAGTTTAGCTGCCAAGACACTATATTACCATGACAATATCGCCAAAATGTTAGCATAGGCATCATTGCAATATACTAACATAAAAAGAAAAATACCCACAACAACGATATAGCTAACTTGATAATATAGCTACTCTGACAATATAGCTAACATGAAAAGATAGTCACGTCTTTTTGATATAACAAAAATGACATATAGCCACCAACAAAATATATTCACATAACAATATAGCCACCATCAATCAACAAATTCAAAAACAACATAAATCATGACATTATAGTCACAAATGCAATATAATCGCAATGAGAAAACGATCCGACTATGAAAATATTGCCAACCTGCCACTATGGCTTCCATTGCAATATAGCCACCATAATGATACACTCACCATGACAGTACTGAAACCATAACGATATAGCATATCATGACAATTTAGTCAATGGATAATTCATTAAATATGAAAATTTGCTTCTATAATGATGTGTCCTCAATGGCAAAATCAACACTGTTATAAAAGCTGCCTTGAAAATGCAGTCACAATCACATTATAAACTTCATGATAAAACAATCACTATGACAATAAAGTTATTTTAACAATATAGCCACTATGAGATTATAGTTATATTACCAATATAGTCATCCATGAAAATATTATAACCTTATTAATATAGTAATCATGATAATGTATCGCTTTTGATAAAATATGCATGTTTAAGAACTGACAATATAGCAACTATAAAAAACATCACCTTGCCAATATAGCCAAGGTGACAATTCATATATCATTGCGATGTGGCCAAAATGAGAAGATAACCAGAATAACGGTATGTTCATAACGACAATACTGCCAATAAGAAAATTTGTTCCCCACGACACCTACAACTACACTGACAATAAAACCATCTTCACAAAAAGGGTAACATTGAAAATACAGTAAATGAAAATATAGCCACCAAGACAAGACACTCACCATGACAATAAAATTACGATATAAATTAATCACCAGGACACAAAAGTAACCTTAATAATAAACCTATAATGACCATATGAATATCATGAAAATAAAGCATCCATATGAATATATTTGCCCAGAAAATGTAGCTTCCATATGAATATCTTTGCCCTGAGAATTTAGCCATTATGATAATATAGTCAAGATGGCAATATATTCACCGTAACAATAAAGCCACCAAGACCATATAAATGATATTACAAAATAGTCAACGCAACAATATAGACACATTCAAATCATATTCACCATAGCAATATAGCCAAATGAAAACATAGATACTGTGACAAAATAGTCGCTTTCGGATCACAGCAAACATATTGCGTCCAGCAAAATTAGTCCCATGAGAAAATAGCGAACGAAATAGGATTTACCATTAAGATATAGTCAGTATAGATAGTAAAACAATGTAGCAACCTAGAAAATGTACCTGCTATAACAATATAGCTACCATGAAAATATAGTCATTACGACAAAATAATTACAATGAAATATAATCGCTATCACAAGACAGTTTCCATAATCATGCACTGATCGTGATAATGTGATCTGCAGGTTGACATAAACATCATCATACTGTAAAAACCATGACATTATAAGTGACATGATGATATGATATCCGTACACTTACAATCACAGTACCAAATAAGCCGCCATGAAAATATTATCATGATCATATAATCACAATAGAAATGTAGCTAACAACAAAAATTACCCCAACGACAAAATCGACTATAGCTATATTGCCATCCAGTTAATATTACGACCAAGATAATGTAGCCACGATGGCATTATATTGAAAATAACAGTACAGCCATCAGGACGAATGCTGTCACCATGACAATGTAGCCGCTATGAAAGTATATCAACCATGACAATATAGCTACAATGATAATATATTCCTATGAAAAAATGTCCATAACAACTGTTTAGCTTCTAAGACACTATATTACCATGACAATATCGCCAAAATATTAGTATAGCCATCATGGCAATATACCACCAGAATGATATAATGCCCACCACAACGATATAGCTAACATGATGATATAGGTACCCTGACAATATACCTAACTTGAAAAGACATTCATCTCTTTGTAATACAACAAAAATGACAAATACCCTCCGTGGCATTATAGTCGCCTAACACTATAACCACCATGGCAATATAGTCACCTAGCATCATAGCCACCAAGGCAATAAATTTACAGTAACAATATAATCTTAATATCAATATAGCCACCATGACCATATAGTCACAATGACAATACAACGAGCAAGATAATACTGACAACATGCCAATTCAGTTTCTATGAAAATATTTCCATCAATTCAACAAATTATATGACAATATGTAAATTATGCCAACACAGTTACCATGACAATATTCTCACAAAAGCAATATAATCTCCAAAACAAAATGATCCTACTATGAGAATATAGCAACCCTGCCACTATGGCTTCCATTTCAATGTAGCCACCACAATAAAACATTTACCATGACAGCACTGATCCTATACAGCATAACACGACAATGTAGTCATCTGATAAAGCATGAAAATGAAAATTTGCTGTCTATATATATATATATATATATATATATTATATATATAATATATATATATATATATATACTAAAAGGCAAAATCAAAACGATTAAGAAAGCTACCATAAAAATGCAGACACCATGACATTATAACCATCATGTTAAAATTGTCACCTTGACAATAAAGTTATCTTGCTAATATAACCACTATGAGCTTAAACTTATAATGACAATATAGTCACCATGACAATATTGCCACCTTGATAATATATCGCTTATGACAAAGTATGCATGATTAACAAGATAGTAATGGAACAACTATGAACAAGATCAGCTTGCCAATATAGCCAAGGTGACGATATATACATCATAGCAATGGAAACATAACGGTATGTTCATAATGACAATATTGTCACTATGAAAATTCGTTCCTCATGACACCATAGCTACACTGACAATAAAGCCATCTTCACAATAAAGTTACATTGAAAATACTGCAAACGACAACGTAGCCACCAAGACAGTACTGCCTCCATAAGAATAACGTCACGATATAAATCAATCACCATGACATTAGAGTCAAATTGAAAATAAACTAAAAATGACTATAGAAATATCATGAAAATACAGCCTCCATATCAACATATTTGCCACGACAATTTAGCCATAATGATAATATAATCACGACGACAATACATTCCCGATAACAATAAAGCCACTATGATCATATAACTGAATGACAATATAGTTAACGCAACAATAAAGAAACATTCAAATTATATTTACTATGACAATATAACCATCTGACAATATATATACAAATGCAATATATTCGCCATATCAAAATAATCCCACCATGAAAATATAACCACCCTGCCACTATGGCTTCTATAGTCACGAAAACAATATATTTATCAAAACAATAAAGCCACCAAGACAATATAACTGATATGACATTATAATCAACGCAACAATAAAGACTCCATGAAATTATATTCACTATGGCAATATAGACACCTGACATTATATCCACCGTGACAAAATAGTAGCTTCTGGATCATAGGAAGCATATAGCCTCCATGACCATGTACTGTCCATGACAAAATAGCGACCAGGACAGGATTTTTTATTACAATATAGCACAATGACTTTTTTTTTTTTTTTTTTTGCCGCTGTCTTCCGCGTTTGCAAGGTAGCGCAAGGAAACAGACGAAAGAAATGGCCCAACCCACCGCCATACACATGTATATACATACGTCCACACACGCAAAAATACATACCTACACAGCTTTCCATGGTTTACCCCAGACGCTTCACATGCCCTGATTCAACCCACTGACAGCACGTCAACCCCGGTATACCATATCGATCCAATTCACTCTATTCCTTGCCCTCCTTTCACCCTCCTGCATGTTCAGGCCCCGATCACAAAAAATCTTTTTCACTCCATCTTTCCACCTCCAATTTGCTCTCCCACTTCTCCATTCTCTCCATGTGCCCAAACCATTTCAAAACACCCTCTTCTGCTCTCTCAGCCACGCTCTTTTATTTTCCACATATCTCTCTTACCCTTACGTTACTACTCGATCAAACCACCTCACACCACACATTGTCCTCAAACATCTCATTTCCAGCACATCCATCCTCCTGCGCACAACTCTATCCATAGCCCACGCCTCGCAACCACACAACATTGTTGGAACCACTATTCCTTCAAACATACCCATTTCTGCTTTCCGAGATAATGTTCTCGACTTCCACACATTCTTCAAGGCTCCCTGAATTTTCGCCCCCTCCCCCACCCTATGATCCACTTCCGCTTCCATGGTTCCATCCGCTGCTAGATCCACTCCCAATTATCTAAAACACTTTACTTCCTCCAGTTTTTCTCCATTCAACCTTACCTCCCAATTGACTTGACCCTCAACCCTACTATGCCAAATAACCTTGCTCTTATTCACATTTACTCTTAACTTTCTTCTTTCACACACTTTACCAAACTCAGTCACCAGCTTCTGCAGTTTCTCACATGAATCAGCCACTAGCGCTGTATCATCAGTGAACAACAACTGACTCACTTCCCAAGCTCTCTCATCCACAACAGACTTCATACTTGCCCCTCTTTCCAAAACTCTTGCATTCACCTCCCTAACAACCCATCCATAAACAAATTAAACAACCATGGAGACATCACACACCCCTGCCGCAAACCTACATTCACTGAGAACCAATCACTTTCCTCTCTTCCTACACGTACACATGCCTTACATCCTCGATAAAAACTTTTCACTGCTTCTAACAACTTGAATCCGACACCATATATTCTTAATACCTTCCACAGAGCATCTCTATCAACTCTATCATATGCCTTCTCCAGATCCATAAATGCTACATACAAATCCATTTGCTTTTCTAAGTATTTCTCACATACATTCCTCAAAGCAAACACCTGATCCACACATCCTCTATCACCTCTGAAACCACACAGCTCTTCCCCAATCTGATGCTCTGTACATGCCTTCACCATCTCAATCAATACCCTCCCATATAATTTACCAGGAATACTCAACAAACTTATACCTCTGTAATTTGAGCACTCACTCTTATCCCCTTTGCATTTGTACAATGGCACTATGCATGCATTCCGCCAATCCTCAGGCACCTAACTATGAGTCATACATACATTAAATAACCTTACCAACCAGTCAATAATAGTCACCCCTTTTTTAATAAATTCCACTGCAATACCATCCAAACCTGCTGCCTTGCCGGCTTTCATCTTCCACAAAACTTTTACTACCTCTTCTCTGTTTACCAAATCATTTTCCCTAACCCTCTCACTTTGCACACCACATCGACCAAAACACCCTATATCTGCCACTCTATCATCAAACACATTCAACAAACCTTCAAAATACTCACTCCATCTCCTTCTCACATTACCACTGCTTGTTATCACATCCCCATTTGCGCCCTTCACTGAAGTTCCCATTTGCTCCCTTGTCTTACGCGCTTTATTTACCTCCTTCCAGAACATCTTTTTATTCTCCCTAAAATTTAATGATACTCTCGCACCCCAATCCTCATTTGCCCTCTTTTTCACCCCTTGCACCTTTCTCTTGACCTCCTGTCTCTTTCTTTTATACATCTCCCACTCAATTGCAATTTTTCCCTGCAAAAATCGTCCAAATGCCTCTCCCTTCTCTTTCACTAATAATCTTACTTCTTCATCCCACCACTCACTACCCTTTCTAATCAACCCACCTCCCACTCTTCTCATGCCACAAGCATCTTTTGCGCAATCCTTCACTGATTCCCTAAGTACATCCCATTCCTCCCCCACTCCCCTTACTTCCATTGTTTTCACCTTTCTCCATTCTGTACTCAGTCTCTCCTGGTACTTCCTCACACAAGTCTCCTTCCCAAGCTCACTTACTCTCACCACCCTCTTCACCCCAACATTCACTCTTCTTTTCTGAAAACCCATGCAAATCTTCACCTTCGCCTCCACAAGATAATGATCAGACATCCCTCCAGTTGCACCTCTCAGCACATTAACATCCAAAAGTCTCTTTTTCGCGCGCCTGTCAATTAACACGTAATCCAATAACGCTCTCTGGCCATCTCTCCTACTTACATACGTATACTTATGTATATCTCGCTTTTTAAACCAGGTATTCCCAATCACCTGTCCTTTTTCAGCACATAAATCTACAAGCTCTTCACCATTTCCATTTACAACACTGAACACCCCATGTATACCAATTATTTCCTCAACTGCCACATTACTCACCTTTGCATTCAAATCACCCATCACTATAACCCGGTCTCGTGCATGAAAACCACTAACACACTCATTCAGCTGCTCCCAAAACACTTGCCTTTAATGATCTTTCTTCTCATGCCCAGGTGCATATGCACCAATAATCACCCATCGCTCTCCATCAACTTTCAGTTTTACCCATATTAATCGAGAATTTACTTTCTTACATACTATCACATACTCCCACAACTCCTGTTTCAGGAGTACTGCTACTCCTTCCCTTGCTCTTGTCCTCTCACTAACCCCTTACTTTACTCCCAAGACATTCCTAAACCACTCTTCCCCTTTACCCTTGAGCTTCGTTTCACTCAGAGCCAAAACATCCAGGTTCCTTTCCTCAAACATACTACCTATCTCTCCTTTTTCACATCTTGGTTACATCCACACACATTTAGACACCCCAGTCTGAGCCTTCGAGGAGGATGAGCACTCCCCGCGTGACTCCTTTTTCTGTTTCCCATTTTAGAAAGTTAAAAAAAATACAAGGAGGGGAGGATTCCTGGCCCCCCGCTCCCGTCCCCTCTAGTCGCCTTCTACGACAGGCGAGGAATGCGTGGGAAGTATTCTTTCACCCCTATCCCCAGGGATAATATATATATATATATATATTTTTTTTTTTGCTTTGTCGCTGTCTCCCGCGTTTGCGAGGTAGCGCAAGGAAACAGACGAAAGAAATGGCCCAACCCACCCCCATACACATGCCTTGATTCAATCCACTGACAGCACGTCAACCCCGGTATACCACATCGCTCCAATTCACTCTATTCTTTGCCCTCCTTTCACCCTCCTGCATGTTCAGGCCCCGATCACAAAAAATCTTTTTCACTCCATCTTTCCACCTCCAATTTGGTCTCCCTCTTCTCCTCGTTCCCTCCACCTCCGACACATATATCCTCTTGGTCAATCTTTCCTCACTCATTCTCTCCATGTGACCAAACCATTTCAAAACACCCTCTTCTGCTCTCTCTACCACGCTCTCTTTATTTCCACACATCTCTCTTACCCTTACGTTACTTACTCGATCAAAACACCTCACACCACACATTGTCCTCAAACATCTCATTTCCAGCACATCCATCCTCCTGCGCACAACTCTATCCATAGTCCACGCCTCGCAACCATACAACATTGTTGGAACCACTATTCCTTCAAACATACCATTTTTGCTTTCCGAGATAATGTTCTCGACTTCCACACATTCTTCAAGTCTCCCAGAATTTTCGCCCCCTCCTCCACCTTATGATCCACTTCCGCTTCCATGGTTCCATCCGCTGCCAGATCCACTCCCACATATCTAAAACACTTTACTTCCTCCAGTTTTTCTCCATTCAAACTCACCTCCCAATTGAACTGACCCTCAACCCTACTGTACCTAATAACCTTGCTCTTATTCACATTTACTCTTAACTTTCTTCTTTCACACACTTTACCAAACTCAGTCACCAGCTTCTGCAGATTCTCACATGAATCAGCCACCAGCGCTGTATCATCAGGGAGCAACAACTGACTCACTTCCCAAGCTCTCTCATCCCCAACAGACTTCATACTTGCCCCTCTTTCCAAAACTCTTGCATTCACCTCCCTAACAACCCCATCCATAAACAAATTAAACAACCATGGAGACATCACACACCCCTGCCGCAAACCTACATTCACTGAGAACCAATCACTTTCCTCTCTTCCTACACGTACACATGCCTTACATCCTCGATAAAAACTTTTCACTGCTTCTAACAACTTGAATCCGACACCATATATTCTTAATACCTTCCACAGAGCATCTCTATCAACTCTATCATATACCTTCTCCAGATCCATAAATGCTACATACAAATCCATTTGCTTTTCTAAGTATTTCTCACATACATTCTTCAAAGCAAACACCTGATCCACACATCCTCTACCACTTCTGAAACCACGCTATATATATATATATATATATATATATATATATATATATATATATATATATATATATATATATATATATATATACACTACATACGCACATATACACACACACACACACACACATATACATATATATACATATGAAAAATGTAAGAAATAATTTAGAAAACTGAAACTTCTAGCTTGAAATGAAATGAAAAAATGAATGTCACTTAATGGTTCAACCTCTGGCTATGGAAAAGGGAAATGTATAATTTATTCACACAAACGTCAATAGCAGTTCTCATCAATTTAACCACTGTATCAATAAGCTTCAATGTCTAAGCTACATTTTTTCCAATTTCACTATTTTCTTGTCAAAGCACCATGTATGAAAACTATCACTCCAGTAACACAACTATAAACATTTATTTCCCCTTTAAAAAAGTTCTGGGGAAGTCTGTCTCGATACACTGCGGGACACTGTACCACCTGGCGAGGTTTGTGTTGCAATGGTTCTTGATTCACAAACGTAGTAGCGTCACTGGTGGGCGAAAGAACAGTCTTGTGACCACAGTAAGGATCACAGTCCGTGCAACTCCCTTATGATGGAGTTGCACGGACTGTGCAAAGAATTGCAAAGAATATAGTATCGCCTTTGACAAAATATGTATGATTAAAAAAAATGACATTATAGCACTATAAAAAAGATCTCCAAACTAATATTGCCAAGGTGACAACGTGACCATATAGTCTCTTTGGAGTTGCACAATGACAGTATAGCCAAAAAAACAATATAATATCCATGAAAATAAACCTACCATAACAATATAGTTACCTTAAAAATATATTCACCATAATAGAATAAACTCAATGAAATATAATCGACATAGCAATATATTTACCAACCATACACAAATCATGATAATATAATCACCAGGTTGACATAAACACCATCACAGTATAAAAACCATGAAACTATAATTGACTAAATGATATGATATCTATACAGTTAAGGTCACAATACCAAATAGGCTGCCATGAAAATGCTGTTATCATGATCATGTAATAATAATAAAAATGTAGCTAAAAACAAAATATATCTCCCACGACAAGATTGACCATAATAATGTATACATCAAGTTATTACTGCGACCAGGATAATATAGCCATGATGGCATTATATTGTAAATAATAATACGGCTACTATGCCAATGTAGTCAACATGACAATGTAATAAACATGAAAATATAGTCATCTTAACATTGTAGCTACCTTGATAATATATTCCTTTGACGAGATATTCAAAATAGATGTTTAGCCGCCAAGATAATATATCACCTTACCAATATCGCAAATATGTTAGTACAGCCATCATGGCAATACACCACCAGAAAAAATAGCCACCACTACGACATAACTACCATGACAATATAGCTAGGCTGACAATATAGACAATATGAAAAGAAGGTCACCTCCTTGTAATATAACAAAATGACAAATTGCCACCAAGACAATATAGTCACTTAACAATATACCAACCATGGTTATATAGTTATCATAGATATATAGTCTTAATGGCAATACAGCCACCATGACCATAGAGTAACGATGACAATACAGCCACCATGATCATAGAGTCACGATAACAAACAGCCACCATGACAATTTAGACAACGTGACCATATAGTCTCTTTGACAATATTGTCATCAATTTAACAAATTAAATGACAATATACATAATATGACAACACAGTCACCATAATAATATAGCAACAAATGTAATATAATCGCTTGGACAAAATGATACCCGCCATGAAATTATAGTCATCCTGCCACGATGGCTTCCATTGAAATGTTCCTACCATCATAATACATTCACCATGACAGCACTGAAACCATAACAATATAGTCATCATGGGAATATAGTCACCAGATAATTTAATCCCAATGACAATCTCGCTTCTGTAATGATATATCCTCGATGGCAAAATCAACACCAAGAAAAAGCTACCATAAAAATGCAGTCTCCATGACATTATAATCCTCATGATAAAATAGTCACCATTACAGTATAGTTATCTAGGCAATATAGCCACTATGAAACTATAGTCATGAGGACACTATAGACACTATGACAGTATTGTCACCATACTAATATAGGTATCATAATAATGTATCGCCTTTGACAAAATATGTATGATTAGAAAAAAATGACATTATAGCACTATAAAAAACATCTCCAAACTAATATTGCCAAGGTGACAATATGTACACCATAGCAATGGAACCAAAATGACAAGATAGCTAACATGACGGTATGCTCATTATTACAATACTGCCACTATGAAAATAAGTTTATCATGACACTATAGCTACACTGATGATTAAGCCATCTCCACAAAGAGTAACCTTGAAATTACTGCAAACGACAATATAGCCATCATAACAGTATTCCCACCATGACGATATTGTCATAATATAAATCAATCACCATGACAATAGGGTCATGTTCATAATATACTTACCATTACTAATTATATATCATGAAAATATAGCCTCCACAAAAACATATTTACCACGACAATTTATCCATTCTGATAATATAGTCACGATGACAATATATTCAACATAACAATAAAGCCATCATGATCATATAATATATATGACAATATAGTCAAAGCAGCAATAAAGACACCATGAAATTTTGTTCACTATGGCAATATAGCCACTGTGACAAAATAATTGCTTTTGGATTTTAAAAAACATACACCGTTCAGGAAAAAATAGTCTCAATGACAAAAGAGCGACCAGGACAGGATTCAGCACTACAATGTATTCATTCTGACATTATAGCCAAAATAACTATACACGAACCATATAAATGTATCTCCCATAACAATGTAGCACCCATGAATATGTAATCACCGAGACAAAATTATTACAATGAAATATAATCGCTATTACAATAAAGTTACCATAACCATATACCTACCATGATAATATGATCACCAAGTTGAGATGAGCACCATTACATTGTAAAGACCTTGACATTATAATTGACGAGAGGATACGATATCTATACAGTTATTCTCACAATTCCAAATAACCCGCCATAAACATATTGCGATCATGATTTTATAATGACAATGAAAATATAGCTAACATCAAAAAATATCCCCTGCGACAAAATTCACTATAGCAATATTGCCAACAAGTTGATATAGCAAACACGATACTTTAGGTATGATGGCATTATATCTAAAATAAGAAGATTGCTACCATGCCAATATATTCACCAAAACTGTAGCTACCAAGAAAATATAGTCACTTTGACAATGTAGCTATCTTAATAGTATATTCTCACGACAAATATCGACAACAGCAGTTTAGCAACAAAGACAGTATATCACCATGCAAATATCCCAACATGTTAGTGTAGCTATCATGGCAATATACCACCAGAAAGAGAAATAACCACCACAACGATATAGCTACCATGACAATATACCTACCTTGATAATATAGCCAACATGAAAAGACAGTCACCTTCTTTTAATATATCAAAAATGAAAATAACCACCAAGACAATATAGTCACTTAACAATATAGCCACCAGGTCAATTTAGTTGTCTTAACGGCAATATAGCCTTCAGGACCATACAATGATGGCAATACAACCAACAGGACAAAATAGACAACATGCCCATACATTGTCTATGAAAATATTGCAATCAGTTCAACAAATTAAATGACAGTGTACACATCATGGCAACAGTCACCATGAAAATATAGTGACAAATGCAATATAATCATCTTGCCAAATGATACCCACCATGAAAATGTAGTCCCCTTCCCACTATGGGTTCCATTGCACGATAGCCACCATGATAATACATTCACTATGACAGTACTGAATCCATAACAATACATTCGTTATGAAAATATAATAATCTTGGCTTGGCAATATAACTACTATGAAATATTAGTCATAATGACAACATAGCCAAAATGACAATATTATTACCTTGATAATATAAGTATCATGATAATGTATCACTTATGACAAAATATGTATGATTAAATAAATGACAATATATCAACTATAGAAAAGATTACTGTGCCAATATTGCCTGGTGATATTATATACATGGTAGTAATGTAACCATAATGTATGATAGCCATCATGACGGTATGTTCATAATGACAATACTGCCTCTATGAAAATATATTCAACATGACACAATAGCTACACTGACAATAAAGCCATCTTCACAAAAGAGCAACTGAATGATCCCACCATGAAAATATAGCCACCCTGCCACTATGGCTTCCATTGCAATGTAGCCACCATAATGATACGTTCACCATGACAGTACTGAAACCATAACGCTATAGCATAACATGACAATGTAATCACCTGATGATTTATTGAAATTGAAAATTTCGTTTCTATAATGATCTATCCTTAGGGTAAAATCAACACCATTAAAAAGGATACTATGAAAATACGGTCACTATAGCATTATAACCATCATGATAAAATAGTCACCATGACAATATGTTGTCAGCTTAATTAGCATAGTTATCATGATGATGTATCGCTTATGACAAAATATGCATGATTAAAAAATGACAATATAGCAACTATAAAAAAGATCACCTTGCCAATATAGCCAAGGTGACGGTATATATGTTCATAGCAATGTAACCAAAATGAGAATATAATGACGTTGTATTCATAATGACAATACTACCACTGTGAAAATATTCTCCTCATGACACTATATCTACATTGACAATTAAGCCATCTTCACAAAAGAGTAACATTCAAAATTCAGCAAACGACAATATAGCCACCATCATAGTACAACCACCATGACTATAATGTTACGATATAAATCAATGCTATGCTATATTATTATGGTTTCAGTACTGTCATGGTGAATGTATCATTATGGTAGCTATATTGCAATGGAAGCCATAGCGTCAAGGTGGCTATATTTTCATTTCAGGATCATTTTGTTACGGCGATTATAATGCATTTGTGAGTATAACCTCATGGTGACTGTGTTGCCATATATTCTATATTGTCATTTAATTTATTGAATTGATAGCAATATCGTCATAAAGACTGTATTTTTATGTTGCCTGGATGGTCATCACGGTTGTATTTTCATCATGACTATATGGTCATTGTGACTATATTGCCATTAAGATTATATTGTTATGGTAACTTATTGCCATGGCTATAATCTTAAGTGAATATATTGCCATGATGGCTATACGTCATTTTTGTTTTATGACAAGGATATGACTGTCTTTTCATGATGGCTATAATGTCAGTGAAGCTATATTTTCAGGTTAGCTATTGTTGTGTTGGGTATTTTTTTTTTTTCCGTTGGTATATGCCATGATGACCACACTAGCATTTTGGCGACATTGGCATGGTGATATAGTGTCTCAGTAATTAGACTGTTGTTATGGATATGTTCCATGGGATTGTATTATCATAGATGCTACATTGTCAAAGTTCCCATATTTTCACGGTAGCTACATTGTCATGGAGGCTGTATTGTTATTTTCAATATAATGTCATTCTAACTACATTATCTTGGTCGCTATATTTACTTGCTGGCTATATTGCTACGGTTAATTGTCGGTGGGGACATATTTTGTCATTAACTACAATTTTGTTTTAATCATATGATCATGATAACAATATTTTCATGGCTTCTTATTTGGTAATGTGAGTGAAAGTGTATGGATATCATATTATCTTGTCACTATATTGTCATGGTTTTTATACTGTGATAGTATTTATGTCAGCCTCATGATGATATTATCATGATTAATATATGATTATGGTAAGTAAATTGTAATGGCGATTATATTTCATTGTGACAATTTTGTCATGTTACCTACATTTTCATGCTAGCTATATTGTTATGGCAGGTACATTTTCATTGTTGTTTCATTGCTTTATCGGCTATACTGTCAAGGTGACTATATCTTAATGAGAAATATTGTCTTGGTCGCTATTTTGTCACGGACACTATATTGTCCTGGAGCCTCTATGTTTGCTATGATCCGAAAGAGACTATTTTGTCACAGCATCAATATGGTCAGGAGCTTATATTGCCATGATGAATATAATTTGAAGGCTTCCTTATTGTTGCGTTGACTGTATCGTCCTATCACTTATATGATCATAGTGAATATATTGCCATCGTGACTATATTATCATATTGGCTAAATTGTCATAGTAAATATGTCGACGTGGAAGCATTATTTTCATGATGTTATTTTATTATCAGGTTGACTCTAATGTCACCGCGACTGAATTATATCGTGACATTATTCTTATAGTGGCTGGACTGTCATGGTGGCTATATAGTCGTTTGCTGTATTTTCAAAGTTACTCTTTTATGAAGATTGCTTTATTGTCATTGTAGCTATATGTCATGGGGAATATATTTTCATAGTAACAGTATTGTCATTATGAACATACCGTCATTTTGGCTATCTTTTCATTTTGGTTATATTGCGAAGATTTACATATCGTCACCTTGGCTATATTGGCAAGGTGATCTCTTTTATAGTTGCTATATTGTCATTTTTTTACTCATGCATATTTTTTCATAAGCGATACATTATCGTGATAACTATATTAATAAGGTGACGGTATATTGTCAAGGTGACTATAATGTCACTATGACTATAATCTCTTAGTGGCTATATTGCTAAGATAATTATATTGTCATGGTGACTTTTTCATGATGATGGTTATGATGACATTGTGACTGCATTTTCATTGTAGCTTATTTAAAGGTGTTGATTTTGCCCTTGAAAATATATCATTATAAAAACGAAAATTTCATTTTGATTAAATTATCAGGTGAATATATTGTCATGATATGCTATATTGTTATAGTTTCAGTGCTGTCATGGTGAATGTATATTATGTTGGCTATATTGCAATGGAAGCCATAGTGGCAGGGTGGCTATATTTTCATGGTTGGATCATTTTCTTATGATGATTTTATTGTATTTGTGAGTATATTGTCATGGTGACTCTGTTGCCATAATTTCTATATTGTCATTTGATTTATTGAATTGATGGCAATATTGTCATAAAGACTATTGTCATGTTGCCTGTATGGTCATCATGATTGCCTTGTCATCGTGACTATATAGTCATGGTGGATATATTGTTATTAAGATTACATTGTTATGGTAACTATACTGCTATGGTGACTATACTGTTAGATAACGATATTGCAATGATCCCTTTTTGTTAGAGTAGCTATATTGTTAAGGTAGCTATATCATTATGGTGGGTATTTTTTTCTTTTGGTATATTGCCATGATGGTTATACAAAAATTTCGGCGATATTAGCGTGGTGATATATTATGATGGTAGCTACATTTCCAAGGCTACTGTACTTCATGTAAGCTATATTGTAATGATGACGATATTGGCATCGTGGGTGTATTGTTATTTTCAATATATTGCCATTCTGGCTACATTATCTTGGTCGCTATATCAACTTGATGGCTATATTGCTACGGTCATTCTTATCATTGGGGATGTATTTTGTTTTTACCTACAATTTGGTTGTGATTATATGATCATGATAATATTTTCATGGCGACTTATTTGGTATTGTGAGGGGTAACTGTCTTGATATCATATCATCATGTAACTTATATTGTCATGGTTTTTATACGGTGATGGTTATTATGTCAAAATGCAGATTACATTATCATCATTAATGTGTGATTATGGTAACTATATAGCAATGAAGATATCTTTTGTGATTATTTTGGTATGTTGACTTCATTTTGATAGTAGTTACATTGGTATGGTAGGTACTTTTTCAAGGTTCTTACATTGTTTTACGGGCTATACTGTCAAGGTGGCTATATAGTAATGATAAATCCTGTCTTGGACGCTATTGTCTCCTGGACTCTATATATCCTGGAGGCTATATGTTTCCTATGATCCGAAAGCGACTATTTTGTCACGTTATCTATATTGTCAGGTGGCTATATTGACATAGTGAATATATTTTGAATGTTTCTTTAATGTTGCGTAGACTATATTGTCATATCAGTTATGTGGTCATGGTGGCTTTGTTGTTATAGTGAATATATTGTCGTTATGACTATGCTATCATCATGGCTAAATTGCCATGGGATATTTGTTGATATGGATGCTATATTCTCATGATACTTATATAGTAATTGTAAATCTCTTTTCAAGGTGACTCTAATGTCACGGTGATTGATTTATATCGTAACATTATTGTTATGGTGGCTGTACTATCATTGAGGCTATTTGGTCGTCTGATGTGTTTTTAATGTTACTATTTTGTGAATATGGCTGTATTGTCAATGTAACTATACTTTCATTGGGAACAAATTTTCATAGTGACAGAAGTGTCATTATGAAATAAAGTCATTTGGCCTATCTTCTAATTTAGGTTACATTGCTATGCTGTATATATAGTCACCTTGGCTATATTGGCAAGGTGATCTTTTTATAGGTGATATACTTTCATTTTTTAATTGTGCATATTCTGACATAAGCGATATATTATCATGATAACTATATCATTAAGTTGAAAATATTGTCATGGCGTCTATATCGCCTTTATGACTGTAATCTTATGATGAAAATATAGCTACTCTGATATATAGGCAACATGAAAAGATAATCACCTCCTTGTAATACAACAAAAATAACAAATAGCCATCATGGCAATATCTTCATTAAATAATATAGCCTCCATGGCAATATACTTACCATATCAATATAATATTAATGGAAATATAAGCACCATGACCATATAGACACGATGACAATACAACCACTAAGACAATACAGTAAACATGATATTACATTATGACAATATTGCCATCAATTAAACAAATCAAATGACTATATAGATATTATGGCAACAGTCACTACGAAAATATACTCACAAATGCAATGTAATCGACATAACAAAATGATTATATTATGAAAATATAGCCAATATGCCACTATAGCTTGCATTGCAATGTAGCCAACATGATAATACATATACAATGACTTTCCTGAAACCATAATAATATAGCATATCTCGACAATGTAGCCCCCTATCAATTTAATCAAAATAAAAATCTCGTTTTATAGTGATACTTCCTCAAGGGCAAAACCAACACCATTATAAAAGCTACCGTGAAAATGTAGACACCATGAAATTATAACCATCATGATAAGACAGTCACCATGACAATATAGTTATCTTGGGAAGATATCCAACATGAGATTATAATCATGATAACAATATAGTCACAATACCAATATATAGTCTCCGGAATATTATAGCTATCATGATAATATATCACTTATGACAATATATGCATGATTGAAAAAAATGGCAATATAGCAAATATAAAAAAGATCACATTTCTATCATAGCCAAGGTGACGATATGTACATGACAGTAATGTAACCAAAATAAGTAGATGTACAAAATAACAAAAAGTTCATATTGACACAATACTGCCACTATGAATATATATTCTCCATGACACTATATCTACACTGACAGTGAAGCTATCTTCACAAAAGCGTAAAATTGAAAATACAGCAAACGGCAATAACTTTATGAACATCATGAAAATATAGCCCCCATGTCAAAATATTTGCTACAACAATTTAGCCATTAAGACGACAATGTATTTACTATGACAAAAAAGCTACCATAATCATTTAAGTTATATGACCATATAGTCAAAGTAAAAATATAGAAACATTCAACGTATATTCACAATTTTAATATAAGCACCTGACAATATAGATACTGTGAATAAATTGTCGCGTTCGGATCATAGGAAACATATAAACTCTAGGACAATATAGTCTTTATGAAAAAACAGTGACTCAGACAGGATTTATCATTATGATATAGTCATAACATTAAAGTTGTCATGCAATTGTAGTCAACATGACAAAATTTTCACAATGAAATAAAACGACATTACAATATAGTTACCATAATCATACACCAATCCTGATTATGTAATCAGGATGTTGACATAAACAATATCACAATGTAAAAACCATGGCAATATAAGTGACTTGATGATATGATATCCATTCACTTACACTTACCATGCCAAATAAGTCGCCATGAAAATATTATTATCACGATCATATAATCACAACAATATTATAGCTAATAACAAAATATGTCCCGAACGACAAAATTAACCATAGCAATTTAGCCATCAAGTTGATATAGCGACCAAGATAATGTAGCTATGATGGCATTATATTGAAAATAACAATACAGCCACCATGACAATGTCTTCACCATGACAATGTAGTTACCATGAAAATATAGTAACCTTGACTATGTAGCTACCATAATGAATTATTGAAATTAAAAACTAGCCACAATAAGAGTTTAGCTGCTAAGACACTATATAACCATGCCAATATCGCCAAAATGTTATCATTGCCATCATGATAATATACCGCCAGAAAAGAAATATATATACCCACTACTCGACAATATATCTATTCTGACAATATTGCCAATGTGAAAAGACAGTCACCTCCTTGTCATATAACAAAAATGACAAATAGCCATCATGGCAATATAGTGACCTAACAATACATCCACCATGGCAATATAGATATCATACAATGTAATCTTAATGACAATATAGCAAATCATGACTATATAGTTACGATGATAATACAACCACAGTGAGAATACAAATAATATGACAGTACCGTTTCTAAGACAATATTGCCATCAATTCAACAAATTAAATGACAATATAGATATTATTACAACACAGTCATCTTGACAATATACTCAGAAATGCTATTATAATCGCCATAATAAAATCATCCTACCATGAAAATATAGCCACCTTACCATTTTGGTTTCCGTTGCAATGTAGCCACAGTAATAAAAGATTTACCATTACAGTACTGAAACCATATCAATATACCATATAATGGCAATATAGTCACCTGATAATTTAATCAAAAGGATAATTTCTCTTCTATAATGGTATATCCTCAAGGGTAATATTAACTCCATTAAAAAAGCTTCTATGAAAATACCGTCACTATGACATAAATATCATGATAAAAAAGTCACCATGATACTATAGATATCTTGACAACATAGCCACTATGACATTATAGTCATAATGCCAATATAGTCGCTATGACAATATTGTCACCATAAAAATATAATCATCATCATAATATATTGCTTATGACAAAGTATGCATGACTTTAGTAATGGCAATATACCACCTATAAAAAGATAACCTTGTAAATATAGGTAAGGTGACGATATGAACATAGAAGCAATGTAACTAAAATGAAAGGATAGCCAAAATGACGTTATGTTCATAATGACAATACTGCCACTATGAAAACATGTTCCCATGACACTATAGCTACACTGACAATATAGCCATTTTCACAAAAGAGTAACATTGAAAATACAGCAAACGTGAATATAGCCACCATGGCAGTACAGCCAGCATTACAATAATATCACGATATAAATCTTCACCATGACATTAGTCACCTTGATAATAAACTTACAGTAACTTTATGAATATCATGATAATATAGGCTCTATGTCAACATATTTGCCATGACACTATAACAATATAGCCACAGTGATCATATAACTGATATGAAAATACAGTCAAAGGAACAAAAAAGAAATATCCAAATCATATTCACTATGGCAATACAACCATATGACAATATAGATACTGTGAAAAATAGTCGCTTTTCAATCATAGCAAACATATAGCCTGCAGGACAATATAGTCTCTATGATAAAATAACGACGAAGACAGGATATATAATAATAATACAGACACCTTGACAGTATAACTCATAAAACCAATGTATTATCATAGTAGCTAAACTTTTCAAGGTTGATATATTTTCATGGTAGCTATATTGTCATGGTGACGATACTGGCAAGTTGGCTCTATTGTGCTATAAAGTTATCATGTCTACATTATCTTGGTCGCGTGATTAACTTAATGGCTGTATTGCTATGGTCAATTTTGTCGTTGGGGCTATATTTTGTCATTAGCTACAATTTTTTTTTGGTTATGTGACCTTGGTGATATATTATAATGGTGGCTTATTTGGTATTTTGAGTGTAACTGTATGGATATCACATCATCATACTAATTATATTGTCATGGCTTTTATACTGTTATGGTGTTTATGTCAACATGGTGATGATATTAGGATTGATGTATGATTATGGTAACTATATAGCAATGGCGATTATATTCTTTTATTATTATATCGTTGTGAATACATTTTCATGACAGTTATAATGTTATGGCATGTACATTTTCATGGTTGTTATATTGTTTTAATGGTTATGCTGTCAAGGTGGCTATATTGTAATGATAAATCCTGTTTTGAACGCTATTTTGTCATGGACAATATATTGTCCTGAAGAGTATATGTTTGCTATGATCGGAAAGCAACGATTTTGTCACAATATCTATACTGTCAGGTGGCTATATTGCAATAGTGAATATATTTTGAATATTTCTTTATTATTGCATTAACCATATTGTCATATCAGTTATATCATCATGGAGGATTTATTGTTATAGTGATTATATTGTCATTGTGACTATACTGTAATAATAGCTAAACTGTTCTGGTAAATACAGTGCAGCCACCATGACAATAATGTCACGATATAAATCAATCGTGAGGACATTAGAGTCACCGTGATAATAAGTATATAATGAGTACATAGATATCATGAAAATATATCGTCCATATAGATATATTTGTCGTTAAAATATAGCCCCTATATAAATATCTTTGAAATGACAATGTAGCCATTATGATAATATAATAAAGACAATAATATATTCACCATAACAATAAAGCCACCATCTTCACATGAATAATATGACAATATAGTCAACGTAATAATAAACGCATTTATAAATTATACTCACTATGGAAATATAGCCAATTGACAATAGAGATACTGTGACAAAATAGTCATTTTGTATCATAGCAAACATATAGCGTCCAGGAGAATGTAGTCTCTATAACAAAATAGCGAAGAAGAAAGGATTTATCATCACAATACAGTTACCTTGACAGTATAGCCAATAAAACAGTAGAACAACCGTGAAAATGTACCTGCCATATCAATATAGCTACCATGCAAATATAGTTACTATGACAAATTCATTATGATGAAATGTAAACGATATCATATTACAGTCTCGATAATGATACATATCGTGATCATATCATCAGCAGGTTGACATAAACACAATCACAGTATAAAAACAATGACAAAATAGGTGACATGATGATATGATATCCATACACTGACACACAATCCCAAATAAGACGCCATGAAAATATCATCAAGATCGTGTAATCACAATAGATATGTAGCTGAAAAAATATATCCCTAGCGACAAAATTAACCATAGCAATACAGCCAGGACAATGTAGCCAAGATAGCATTATAGCACAATAAAGCCACCATGCCAATATCCTCACCACGACAATGTAGCTACAATGAAAATATATTAACTTTAGAAATGGAGCTACTATGATAATCTCTTCCCATGAAAAATATCCACAGCAACAGTGTAGCTGCAAAGACACTATATCACCATGCCAATACCACCAAAATATTAGTGAAGCTATCATATCAATATACCTTAAAAAAAAAAATCCCACCGCAACAATATAACTAACATGACAATATAAATACCTTAATAATGTACCTAATATGACAGTACAGCCGCCAGGACAACAAAATCACGATATAAATCAATCACAATGACATCAGAGTCACCTTGATAATAAACTTTCAATGACTATATAAGTATCATAAAAGTATTGCGTCAATATCAACATATTTACCATGACAATTTAACCATTATGATAGTATAGTCAAAACAACAATATATTCACCATAATAATAAAGCCACCATGATCATCTAAGTTATATTAAAATATAGTCAATGCAACAATAGATAAACATTCAAATTATATTGACTATGCAATATTGCCACCTGACATAGACGCTGTGAAAAAATTGTCGCTTTCGGATCATAACAAACATATATCCTCCAGCACATTATAGTGTCCTTGATAAAATAGTGACCGAAAAGGATTTATCGTTAAAATATAGCCACCTTAACAGTATAGCCAATAAAACAATGTAACAACCATGAAAATGTACCTGCCATAATAATATAGCTAACATGAAAATGAAGTTACCTTGACAAAATAATCACAATGAAATATTATCGCCTTGCTATATAGTTACCATTATCATACACCACTCTTGATGAGATAATGAGGAGGTTGACATAAAAACCATCACAGTATAAAAATCACGACAATATAGTTGACATGATGATATGATATCCATACATTAACACTCACAATACCAAATCAGTCTCCATGAAAATATTGTTATCATTATCATAAAATCCGAAAAAAATTTAACTAACAACAAAACATATCCATAACGACAAAATTGACCATAGCAATATGGCCATCAACTGAATATTGCGACCAAGATAATGTAGTCCTAATGGCATTATATTGAAAATAACAATACAGCCACCGTGCCAATATCGTCACCATGACAATGTAGCTATTCAGACAATGTATTAACCTTGACAATGTAGCCACCATGATAATGTTTTCCTATGAAAAAATATCCACAACAACAGTTTAGCTGCTAAGACACTATATCACCATGCCAATATCGCCAAAATATTAGTATAGCCATCATGGCAGTATACCGCCAGAAAAAAACAAACGATATAGATTATATGACAATATAGCTACCCGGACAATATAGCCAACATTAAAAGACAATCCTCTCCTTGTAATACGACAAAAATGACAAATAACCATCATGACAATATAGTCGCCTTACAATTTATCAACAATGGCAATATATTTTTAATTTTGATATAGCCACCATGATCATATTGTCACGATGAAAATACAACCACCATGACAATACAGACAACATAAGAATAGTTTCTGTATCACAATATTGCCATCAAATCAACAAATTCAAAGACAACATAAATATCATGGCAACACAGTAATCGTAACAATATGCTCACAAATGCAATATAATCTCCATAAGAAAATGATCCGACTATGAAAATATAGCCAACCTGCCACTATGGCTTCCATTGCAATATAGCCACCATAATAATACATTTACCATGACAGTACTGAAACCATAACGATATAGCATATCAAGGCATTTAGTCAACGGGTAATTTATTGAATATGAAAATTTGATTTTATAATAATATGTCCACAACGGCAAAATCAACACCATTATAAAAGCTGCCTTGAAAATACAGTCACAGTGACATTATTACCTTCATGATAAAGTAATCACTATGACAATGAGTTAACTTAACAATATAGCCACTATGAGATTATAGTCATATTACCAAGATAGTCATCCATGAAAATATTCTAACCTTATTAATATAGTTATCATGATAATGTATAGTTTTTGATAAAATATCCATGATTAGAAAATGACAATATAGCAACTATAAAAAGATCACCTTGCCAATATAGCCAAGGTGACGATATATACATCATAGCAATATAACCAAAATGAAAGATAACCAGAATCACGATATGTTAATAACGACAATACAGCCAATAAAAAAATATGTTCCCCAAGACACCTACAGCTACACTGACAATAAAGCCATCTTCACAAAAAGGGTAACATTGAAAATACAGTAAATTACAATTCCGCCACGAAGACAACACAGCCATCACGGCAATAAGGTCACGATATAAATCAATCACCAGGACACTAGAGTCACCTTGATAGTAAACCTACAATGACCATATGAATATCATAAAAATAAAGCATCCATAGAATATATCTGCCATTAAAATATAACCTCCATATGAATATCTTTGGTCTGAGAAGTTAGCCATTATGATAATATAGTCAAGATGGCAATACATTAACTGTAACAATAAAGCTACCAAGACCACATAAATGATATTACAAAATAGTCAACGCAACAATATAGACACATTCAAATTATATTCACCATCACAATATAGCCAAATGACTATATAGATACTGTGACAAAATAGTTGCTTTCGGATCATACCATACATATAGCGTCCAGGACAATATATTTCCATGAGAAAATAGCGAACAGAACAGGATTTATCATTAAAATGTAGCCACCTTGCCAGTATAGAGAGTAAAATAATGAAAAAACCTCGAACATATAAAAGACATAACAATATAGCTACCATGAAAATATAGTCACTACGTCAAAATACTTACAATGAAATATAATCGCTACCACAATACAGTTTCCATAATCATTCACCGATCGTGATAATAAAATCTGCAGGTTGACACAAACACCATCATGCTGTAAAAACCATGACATTTTAAGTGACTTGATGATATGATATCCGTACATTTACACTCACAATATCAAATAAGCCGCCATGAAAATATCATCATAATCAATTAATCACAATAGAAGTGTAGCTAACAACAAAATATATTTCCAACGACAAAATCAACCATAGCTATATAGCCATCAAGTTAATATAACGCCCAAGATAATTTAGCCACGATGGCATTATACTGAAAATAATAGTAAAGCTATCAGGATGAATACTGTCACCATGACAATGTAGCCGCTATGAAAGCATATCAACCATGACAACATAGCTACCATGATAATGTATTCCTATGAAAAAATGTCCATAACAACAGTTTAGCTTCTAAGACACTATATTTCCATGCCAATATCGCCAAAATATTAGTATAGCCATCTTGGCAATATACCACAAGAATAATATAATACCCACCACAACGATATAGCTAACATGACGATATAGGTACCCTGACAATATACCTAACTTGAAAAGACATTCTCCTCTTTTTATTATAAAAAGAGTGACAAATACCATCCATGGCAATATAGTCACCTAACACTATAGCCACTATGGAAATATAGTCACCTAGCACTATAGCCACCATGGTAATATAGTCTCCTAACACTATAGCCACAATGGTAATATAGTTACAATAACAATATGATCTTAATAGTAATATAGCCACCATGACCATGTAGTCACAATGACAATACAACCACCAAGACAATACATACAACATGCCAATTTCCATCAATTCAACAAAACATATGACACTATAGAAATTATGGCAACACACTTACCATGACAATATTCTCACAAAAGCAATATAATCTCCAAAACAAAATGATCCCACTTTGAAAATATAGCAACCCTACCAATATGACTTCCATTTCAATGTAGCCACCATAATAAAACATTTACTATGAGAGAACTTAAAACATACAGCATATCATGACAATGAAGTCATATGATAAAGCATCAAAATGAAAATTTCCTTTTTATGATGATATATCCTATAGGGCAAAATCAACACCATTAAGAAAGCCACAATGAAAATGCTGACACTATGACATTATAACCATCATGTTAAAATTGCCACCATGAAAATGAAATCATCTTGCCAATATAGCCACTATGAGCTTATTCTTATAATGAAAATATACTTACCATGACAATATTGTCACCTTGATAATATAGTTATAATGATAATATATCGCTTATGACATAATAAGTATGATTAACAAAATAGTAATAGAGCAACTATGAAAAGGATCAGTTTGCCAATATAGCAAAGGTGACGATATATACATCATAGCAATGGAAACAAAACGAGAAGGTAGCCAACATGAAGGTATGTTCATAATGACAATATTGTCACTATGAAAATTCGTACCTCATGACACCATAGCTACACTGACAATAAAGCCATTTTCACAATAAAGTTACATTGAAAATACAGCAAACGACAATGCAGCCACAAAGACAGTACTGCCTACATGACAATAATGTCACGATATAAATCAATCACCATGACATTAGAGTCAAATTGATAATAAGCTTACAATGACTGTAGAAATATCATGAAAATACAGCCTCCATATCAACATATTTGCCACGACAATTTAGCCATAATGATAATATAATCACGACGGAAATATATTCACTATAACAATAAAGCTAGTATTGTCATATAACTGATATGACAATGTAGTTAACGCGACAATAAAGAAACATTCAAATCATATTTACCATGGCAAAATAACCATCTAACAATATACATATACAAATGCAATATATTCGCTATAGAAAAATGATCCCACCATGAAAATGTAACCAGCCGGCCACTATGGTTTCCATAGTCACGATAACAATATATTCATCAAAACAATAAGCCCAACAGGACCATATAACTGATATGACATTATATTCAATGCAACAGTAAAGACTTCATGAAATTATATTGAATATGGCAATATAGCCACCTGACTTTATATACACTGTGACAAAATGATAACCTCGGATCATAGGAAACATATACCCTCCAAGACTATATACTGTCCACGACAAAATAGCGATCAGGACAGGATTTTTTACTACAATATAGCCACAATGAAAGTATAGCCAGAAAGGAATATAACATTCATAAAAATAAACCTACCATAACATCATAGCTACCATGAACATATATACACCATGATAGAATAATCTCAATGAAATATAATCGACATTGCAATATATTTACCAACCATACACCAAACATGATCATATAATCACCAGGTTGACAAACACCATCGCAGTATAAAAACCATAAAACTATAATTAACATAATGATATGATATCCATACAGTTAAGCACACATTACCAAATCGGCCGCCAATATAGTCAACATGACAATGGAACAAACATAAAATATAATCATCTTGATACTGTAGCTACCATGATGATATATTCCCCTGACAAAATACTCACAATAACAGTTTAGCCGCCAAGACAATATATCACCATACCAATATCGCCAATATGTTAGTACAGCCATCATGGCAATATACCACCAGAAAAAAATAGCCACTACTACGACATAAGAACCATGACAATATAGCTAGGCTGACAATATAGACAATATGAAAAGAAGTTCACCTCCATGTAATGTAACAAAATGACAAATAGCCACTATGAAAATATAGTCATTTAACAAAATAGCAACAATGGTATATCGTCATCATGAATATAAAATCTTAATGGCAATATAGCCACCATGACCATATAGTCACGATAACAATACAGCCACCATGACAATATAGACAACATGACTATATTGTCTCTTTAACAATATTGACATCAATCTAATAAATTAAATGACAATATACAAATTATGGCAACACAGTCGCGATGATAATAAAGCAACAAATGCAATATAATCGCTAGGACAAAATGATACACACCATGAAATCATAGTCATCCTGCCACTTTGGCTTCCATTGAAATGTTCCTAACATTATCATACATTCACCATGACAGCACTGAAACCATAACAATATAGTCATCAAGAGAATATAGTCACCTGATGATTTAATCTAAATGACAATCTCGCTTCTGTAATGATATATCCTCGATGGCAAAATCAACAGCATTAAAAAAGCTACCATAAAAATGCAGTCACCATGACATTATAACACTCATGATAAAATAGTTACCATGACAGTATAGTTATCTTGGCAATATAGCCACTATGAAACTATAGTCATAATGACAATATAGACACTGACAATATTGTCGCCATAATGATATAGGTATCATGATAATGTATCGCTTTTGAAAAAATATGTATGTTTTAAAAAATGATATTATAGCAACTATAACGAAAGATCACCAAAATAATATTGCCAAGGGTACGATATGTACACTATACAATGTAACCAAAATGACAAGATAGCTAGCATGACGGTATGCTCATAATAAGAATACTTCCACTATGAAAATATGTTCATCATGATACTATAGCTACACTGATAATTAAGCCGCTTTCACAAAGAGTAACCGTGAAAATACTGCAAACGACAATATAGCCATCATAACAGTATCCCCACCATGACAATATATTCACAATATAAATCAGTCACCATAACAATAGGGTCACGTTCATAATATACTTAGCATGACTATGTATATATCATGAAAACATAGCCTTCACAAAAACATATTTACCATGACAATTTATCCATTATGATAATATAGTCACGATGACAATATATTCAACATAACAATAAAGCCATCATGATCACATAATATATATGACAATATAGTCAAAGCAATAATATAGACACCATGAAATTTTGTTCACTATGGCAATATAGGTACTGACAAAATAATCACTTTTGTACTTAGAAAAATAAAACATATATCGTTCAGGACGAAATAGTCTCAATGACAAAAGAGCGACCAGGACAGGATTTATCACTACAATATAGTCACTCCGATATTATAGCCAAATAACTATATACGAACCATATAGATATATCTCCCATAACAATACAGCTCCCATGAATATGTGATCACCAAGACAGAATTATTACAATGAAATACAACGTTATTACAATATAGTAACATAACGATACACTCATCATAATAATATGAACACCAAGTTGAGTTGAGCACCATTACATTATATAGACCTTGACAATACAATTGACCGGAGGATGCGATATCTATACAGTTATACTCACAACACCAAATAACCCTCCATATTGCTATCATAATCTTATAATCTCAAAGAAAATATAGCTAACAACAGAAAATATCCCCTGCGACAAAATTCACTATATCACTATTGCCAACAAGTTGATATAGCAAACACGATACTTTAGATATAATGGTATTACATTTAAGATAAGAAGGTAGCTACCATGCCAATATAGTCACAAAAAACTGTAGCTACCAAAAAAAATATAGTCACTTTGGCAATATAGCTATTTTGATAATATATTCTCTCGACAAAATATCTACAATAGCAGTATAGCAACGAAGACAATATATCACCATGCAAATATCCCAACATATTCGTGTAGCTATCTTGGCAATATACCACCAAAAAGAGAAATAACCACCACAACGATATAGCTACCATGAAAATATACCTACCTTGACAATATAGCTAACATGAAAAAACAGTCACCTTCTTTTGATATAGCAAAAATGACAAATAGCCACCAAGACAATATAGTCAAATAACAATATAGCCACCAGGTCAATACAGTTCCCATAACGATATAATCTTAACGATAAAATAGCTACCAGGACCATACAATCAAGATGACAATAAAACCACCAGGACAAAATAGACATGACCATATATAGTCTATGAAAATATTGCAATAAATTCAACAAATTAAATGACAATATAAATATTATGGCAATAGTTTCACCATGAAAATATAATGACAATTGCAATATAATCGTCATGATAAAATGATGCCCACCATGAAAATGTAGTCACCTTACCACTATGGGTTCCTTTGCAATATAGCCACCATAATAATACATTCACCATGACAGTACTGAATCCATAACAATATATTCATGAAAATATAATAATCTTGGCAATATAACTACTATGAAATTATAGTCATAATGACAATATAGACAAAATGACAATATTGTTACCTTAATGATATACTTATCATGATAATGTATCGATTATGACTAAATATGCATGAAAAAATAAATGAAAATATATTAGCTATGAAAAAGATTACTGTGCCAATATTGCCGGATGATATTATATACATCGTAGTAATGTAACCATAATGTATGATAGCCATCATGACAGTAAGTTCATAATGACAATACTGCCATTATGAAAATATATTCAACATGACACTATAGCTACACTGACAATAAAGCAATGTTCACAAAAGAGTAACAAAATGATCCCACCACGAATATATAGCCACCCTGCCACTGTGGCTTCCATTGTAATGTAGCCACCATTATGATACATTCACCATGACAATACTGAAACCATAACACTATAGCATATAATGAATATGTAGTCACCTGATAATCTATTCAAAAAAAAAATTTCGTTTCTATAATGATATATCCTTAAGGGCAAAATCAACACCATTATAAAAGCTACCATGAAAATACAGTCACCATGACATTATAACCATCACGATAAAATAGTCACCATGACAAAATAGTCACCATGACAATATGTTGTCAGGTTAATTAGTATAGTTATCATGATAATGTATCGCTTATGACAAAATATGCATGATTAAAAAAAAATGACAATATAGCACTATAAAAAAGATCACCTTGCCAATATATATAACCAAGGTGACGATATATGTATTCATAGCAATGTAACCAAAATGAGAGGGTAATGACGTTGTATTCATAATGACGATACTGCCACTGTGAAAATATGCTCCTCATGACACTATAGTTAAACTGACAATTAAGCCATATTCACAAAAGAGTAACATTCAAAATTCAGTAAATGACAATACAGCCACCATTGTAGTGCATCCACCATGACATTAATATTACGGCATAAATTAATCACCATAATATTAGAGTCACCTTGATAATAAACTTTCAATGACTATGTAGATATTATGAAAATATAGCCTCTATTATCAACATATTTGCCATGACACTTTAGCCATCATGATAATATAGTCAAAATGACAGTATATTCACCATAACAATAAGCCACCATGATCATGTAACTGAAATGACAATATAGTCAACGAAATAATAAAGAGATATTTGAATTATATTCACTATGGCAGTATAGCCTCCAAGACAATATAGTCTCCATGAAAAAATATTGATCAAGACAGGATTTATCGTTTCAATAGAGGCAACTTGACAGTATAGCCAATAGAACAAACCAACAACTATGAAAATGTAGCTGCCATAACAATATGGCTACCTTAAGAATGCAGTCAATATGACAAAACAATCACAATGAAATATAATCGCCGTTACAATATAGTTACCATAATCACTGACCAATCATGACAATATAATCAGCAGGATGACATTGTGTCTTCGCAACTAAAGTGTTGTTGTGGATATGTTCCATATGATTGTATTATCATAGTAGCTACATTGTCAAGGTTAATATATTTTCATGGTACCTACATTGTCAGGGTGACGATATCTGCATGGTGGCCGTATTGCTATTTTCAATATAATGTCATCATAAGTACATTGTCTTAGTCGTTATATTTACTTTCTGGCTATATTGCTATGGCTAATTATGTCGTTTAGGATATATTATGTCATTTACTACAATTTTGTTTCAATCGTATGACCATGATAATATTTTCTTGGCGGCTTATTTGGTGATGTGATTAGAAGAGTTTGGATATGATATTATCATATCACTATGTTCTCATTGTTTTTATACTGTCATGGTGTTTATATCAGCCTCCTGACGATATTATCATGATTGATATATGATTATAGTAACTAAATTGTAATGGCGATTATATTTCAATATGACAATTTTGTCATTTTGCCTACATTTTCATTGTAATCATATTGTTATAGCAGGTACATTTTCAATGTTGTTTCACTGTCAAGGTGACTATATCTTAATGAGAAATCTTGTCTTGGTCGCTATTTTGTCATGGACACTATATTCTCCTGGAGCCCATATGTTTGCTATGATCCGAAAGAGAGTATTTTGTCACAGCATCAATATTGTCAGGTGCTTATATTGCCATAATGAATATAATATGAAAGCTTCCTTATTGTTGCGTTGACTGTATCGTCCTATCACTTATATGATCATGGCTATATTGTTATAGTTAATATATTGCCGTTGTGTCTATAGCAACATATTGGCTTAATTGTCACGGTAAGTATGTTGACATGGAAGCCTTATTTTCATGATATTTATATAATCAGTACTATTTTATTATCAGGGTGACTCTAATGTCACCACGACTGAATTATATCGTGACATTATAGTCATAGTGGCTGGATTGTCATAGTGGCTATATAGTCGTTTGCTGTATTTTCAATGTTACTCTTTCATGAAGATTTTAGCTATATGTCAAGGGGAATATATTTTCATAGTAGCAGTATTCTCATTATGAACATACTGTCATTTTGGGTATCTCTTCATTTTAGTTACATTGCGAAGATTTACATATCGTCACCTTGGCTATATTGGCAAGGTGATCTCTTTTATAGTTGCTATATTGTCATATTTTTACTCAAGTATATTTTTTCATAAGGGATGCATTATCGTGATAACTATATTATTAAGGTGACGGTATATTGTCATGGTGACTATATTGCCACTATGACTGTAATCTCTTAGTGGCTATATTGCTAAGATAATTATATTGTCATGGTGACTATTTCACGATGATGGTTATAATGACATTGTGACTGCATTTTCTTTGTAGCTTATTTAATGGTGTTGATTTTGCCCTTGAAGATATATCATTATAAAAACGAAAATTTCATTTTGATTAAATTATCAGGTGAATACATTGTCATGATATGCTATATTGTTATAGTTTCGATGCTGTCTTGGTGAATGTATATTATGTTGGCTATATTGCAATGGAAGCCATAGTGGCAGGGTGGCTATATTTTCATGGTTGGATCATTTTGTTATGACGATTATATTGTATTTGTGAGTATATTGTCATGGTGACTCTGTTGCCATAATTTCTATATTGTCATTTGATTTATTGAATTGATGGCATTATTGTCATAGAGATTGTATTGTCATGTTGCCTGTATGGTCATCATGATTTTCTTGTCATCGTGACTATATAGTCATGGTGGTTATACTGTCATTAAGATTACATTGTTATGGTAACTAACTGCCATGATGACTAGACTGTTAGGTAACTTTATTGCCATGATGGCTTTTTGTTAGAGTAGCTATGTTGTTAAGGTAGCTATAGCATTGTGGTGGGTATTTTTTTCTATTGGTATATTGCCATAATGGCTATACCAGAAGTTTGGCGATACTAGCATGGTGATATATTATCATGGTAGCTACATTTCCAAGGTTACTGTACTTCATGTAAGCTATATTGTAATGATGACCATATTGGCACGGTAGGTGTATTGTTATTTTCAATATAATGCCATTCTGGCTACATTATGGCTATATTGCTTCTGTAAGTCTTATCATTGGGGATGTATTTTGTCTTTACCTACAAATTGGTTGTGATTATATGATCATGATAATAATTTCATGCGACTTATTTGGTATTGTGAGGGGTAACTGTCTTGATATCATATCATCATGTAACTTATATTGTCATGGTTTTTATACGTTGATGGTTATTATGTCAAAATCCTGATTACATTATCATCGTTAATGTATGATTATGGTAACTATATAGCAATGAAGATATCTTTTGTGATTATTTTGGTAAGTTGACTTCATTTTGATAGTTATATTGGTACGGTAGGTACTTTTTCATGGTTCTTACATTGTCTTATGGGCTATACTGTCAAGGTGGCTATATAGTAATGATAAATCCTGTCTTGGACGCCTTTGTCTCCTTGACACTATATATCCTGGAGGCTATATGTTTCCTATGATCCGAAAGCGACTATTTTGTCACGTTATCTACATTGTCAGGTGGCTGTATTGACCTAGTAAATATATTTTGAATATTTCTTTAATGTTGCGTTGACTATATTCTCATATCAGTTATATGGTCATGGTGGCTTTGTTGTTATAGTGAATATATTGTCGTTATGACTTTACTATCATCATGGCTAAATTGTCATGGAAATATGTTGATATGGATGCTATATTCTCATGATACTTATATAATAATTGTAAATCTCTTTTAAAAGTGACTCTAATGTCACGGTGATTGATTTGTATCGTAACATTATTGTTATGGTGGCTGTACTATCATTGTGGCTATTTTGTCGTTTGATGTGTTTTCAGTGTTACTATTTTGTGAATATGGCTTTATTATCAGTGTAGCTTTACTTTCATTGGGAACAAATTTTCACAGTGACGGTATTGTCATTGTGAAATAAAGTCATTTTGGCTATCTTCTAATTTGGGTTACGTTGCTATGCTGTATATATAGTCACCTTGGCTATATTGGGAAGGTGATTTTTTTATAGGTGGTATATTGTCATTTTTTGATCGTGCATATACTGTTATAAGCGATATATCATCATGATAACTATATCATTAAGGTGAAAATATTGTCATGGCGGCTATATCGGCTTTATGACTGAAATCTCATAATAACAATATAGCTACCCTAATATATAGGGAACATGAAAAGACAATTACCTCCTTGTAATACAACAAAAATAACAAATGGTCATCATGGCAATATATTCATCAAACAATGTAGCCACCATAGCAATATAGTTACCATACCAATATAATATCAATGGAAATATAAGCACCATGACCATATAGACACGATGACAATACAACCAATAAGACAATACAGGAAACTTGAAATTACATTATGACAATATTGCCATCAATTTAACAAATCAAATGACAGTATAGATATTATGGCAAGAGTCACCATGACAATATACTCACAAATGCAATATAATCGACATAACAAAATGATTATATTATGAAAATATAGCCACTCCGCCACTATAGCTTGCATTGCAATGTAGCCAACATAATAATACATATACCATGACATTCCTGAAACCATAATAATATAGCATATCACGACAATGTAGCCCCCTACTGATTTGATCAAAATAAAAATCTCGTTTTATAGTGATACATCCTCAACGGCAAAACAAACATTATAAAAGCTACCGTGAAAATGTAGTCACCATGAAATTATAACCATCATGATAAGATAGTCACCATGACAATATAGTCATCTTGACAAGATATCCAACATGAGATTATATTCATGATAACAATATAGTCACAATGCCAATATATAGTCACTGGAATATTGTAGTAATCATGATAACATATAACTTATGACAATATATGCATGATTGAAAAAAATGACAATATAGCAAATATAAAAAAGATCACATTTCTATTATAGCTAAGGTGACGATATATACATGATAGTAATGTAACCAAAATAAGTACATATACAAAATGACAAAAAGTTCATATTGACAGTACTACCACTATGAATATATATTCTCCATGACACTATATCTACACTGACAGTAAAGCTATCTTCACAAAAGCGTAAAATTAAAAATACAGCAAACGGCAATATAGCCACCTTGAGAATACAGCCACCTTGACAATAATGTCAAGATACAAATCAATCGCCTGGATATTAGAATCACCTTGATAGTGATCTTAAAATAACTTTATAAATATCTTGAAAATATAGCCCCCATGTCAACATATTTGCTACGACAATTTAGCTATTATGATAATATAGTTACGACGACAATGTATTTACTATGACAATAAAGCTACCATGATCATTTAACTGATATGACAATATAGTCAAAGCAAAAATATAGAAACATTCAACGTATAATCACAAATTCACTATAACCACCTGACAATATAGTTATTGTGAATAAATTGTCGCTTTCGGATCATAGCAAACATATAATCTTCAAGACTATAGAGTCTCTGTGAAAAAAAGAGTGACTCAGACAGGATTTATCATTATGATATAGTGATAACATTAAAGTTGTCATGCAATTGTTGTTAACATGACAAAATTTTCATAATGAAATAAAACGACATTACAATATAGTTAACATAATCATACACCAATCCTGATTATGTAATCAGCAGGTTGACGTAAACAATATCACAATGTAAAAACCATGACAATATAAGTGACTTGGTGATATGATATCCATTCACTTACACTTACCATACAAAATAAGCCGTCATGAAAATATTATTATCATGATCATATAATCACAACAATATCATAGCTAATAACAAAATATGTCCCGAACAACAAAATTAACCATAGCAATTTAGCCATCAAGTTGATATAGCGACCAAAATAATGTAGCCATGATGTCATCATATTGAAAATAACAATACAACCACCATGCCAATGCCTTCACCATGACAATGTAGCTACCATGAAAATATAGTAAACTTGACTATGTAGCTACCATGATAAATTATTTAAATTGAAAACTATCCACTACAAGAGTTTAGCTGCTAAGACACTATATCACCATGCAAATATCGCCAAAATGTTATTATTGCCATCATGATAATATACTGCCAGAAAAGAAATATATATACCCACTACTAGACAATAGAGCTATTCTGACAATATTGCCAACGTGAAAAGAATGTCACCTCCGTGTCATATAACAAAAATGACAAATATTCATCACGGCAATATAGTGACCTAACAATACAGCCACCATGGCAATATAGTTCGCATAAGGATGTAATCTTAATGACAATATACCCAACATGACTATATTGTTGCGATGATAATACAACCACCGTGACAACACAAATAATATGACAGTACCGTCTCTAAGACAATATTGCCATCAATTCAACAAATTAAATGACAATATAGATATTATTGCAACACAGTCATCATGATGATATACTCAGAAATGCTATTTTAATCGCCATAATAAAATCATCCTACCATGAAAATATAGCCAACTTACCATTTTGGTTTCCGAGGCAATGTAGCCACAGTAATAAAAGATTTACCATGACAGTACTGAAACCATATCAATATAGCATATCATGGCAATGTAGTCACCTGATAGTTTAATGAAAATGACAATTTCTCTTCTATAATGGTATATCCTCAAGGGTAATATGAACACCATTAGAAAAGCTTCTATGAAAATACAGTCACTATGACATGAATATCATGATAAAAAAGTCACCATGATACTATAGTTATCTTGACAACATAGCCACTATGACATTACAGTCATAATGAAAATATAGTCGCTATGATAACATTGTCACCATAAAAATATAATTATCATGATAATATATCGCTTATGAAAAAGAATCCACGATTTTAGTAATTACAATGTACCACCTATAAAAAGATCACCTTGTATATATAGCTAAGGTGACGATATATACATCATAGCAATGTAACTATAATGAAAGGATAGCCAAAATGACGTTATGTTTCTTATGACAATACTGCCTCAATGAAAACATGTTCCCTTTGACACTATAGCTACGCTGACAATATAGCCATTTTCACAAAAGAGTAACATTGAAAATACAGCAAACGAGAATATAGCGACCATGATAGTACAGCCAGAATTACAATAATATCACGATATAAATCCTCACCATGACATTAGTCACCTTGATAATAAACTTACAATAACTTTATGAATATCATGATAATATAGCCGCTATGTCAATATATTTGCCATGACAATTTGGCCATTATGATAATACAGTCACGATGACAATTTATTCACTATAACAATATAGCCATAGTGATCATATAACTGATGTGAAAATACAGTCAATGGAACGAAAAAGATATATACAAATCATATTCACTATGGCAATACAACCATATGACAATATAGATGCTGTGACAAGTAGTCGCTTTTCAATCATAGCAAACATATAGCCTGCAGGACAATATAGTCTCTATGGCAAAATAGCGACCATGTCAGGATACATCATTATAATATAGACACCTTGACAGTATAACTTATAAAACCATATACTTTCATGGGAGCTACATTGTCATGGTGACGATATTGGCAAGTTGGCTGTATTGTGCTATAATGTTATCATGGCTCCATTATATTGCTATGGTCAGTTTTGTCGTTGGGGCTATATTTTGTCATTAGCTACAATTTTTTTGTGGCTATATGATCTTGATAATATATTATCATGGTGGCTTATTGGGTATTTTGAGTGTAACTGTATGGATATCACATCATCATACTACCTACATTGTCATGGCTTTTATACTGTTATGGTGTTTATGTCAACATGGTGATGATATTATGATTGATGTATGATTATGGTATCTATATAGGAATGGCGATTATATTTTTTTATTATTATATTGTGGTGACTACATTTTCATGATAGTTATATTGTTATGGCATGTACATTTTCATGGTTGTTACATTGTTTTAATGGCTATGCTGTCAAGGTGGCTATATTGTAATGATAAATCCTGTTTTGGACGCTATTTTGTCATGGACAATATATTGTCCTCGAGTCTATATGGTTTCTATGATTGGAAAGCAACGATTTTGTCACAATATCTATACTGTCAGGTGGCAATATTGCCATAGTGAATATATTTTGAAAATTCATTACTGCATTAACCATATTGCCATATCAGATATAGGGATCATGGAGGATTTATTGTTATACTGAATATATTGTTGTTGTGACTATTATGTAATGATAGCTAAACTGTTCTGGGAAATACAGTGCAGCCACCATGACAATAATGTCACGATATAAATCAATCACCAGGACATTAGAGTCACCTTGATAATAAGTATATAATGAGTACATTATATATCATGAAAATATAGCGTCCATATAAATATATTTGTCGTGAAAATATAGCCCCTATATAAATATCTTTGAAATGACAATGTAGCCATTATGATAATATAGTCAAGACAATAATATATTCACCATAACAATAAGGCCACCACGATCACATGAATAATATGACAATATAGTCAACGTAACATTAAACGCATTTATAGATTATATTCACTATGGAAATATAGCCACATGTCAATAGAGATACTGTGACAAAATAGTCATTTTGGATCATAGCATACATATAGCGTACAGGAGACTATAATCTCTATGACAAAATAGCGAAGAAGAAAGAATTTATCATCACAATACAGTTACCTTGACAGTATAGCCAATAAAACATTAGGACAACCATGAAAATGTACCTGCCATACTAACATAGCTACCCTGAAAATATAATTACTATGACAAATTCATTACAATGAAATGTAAACGGTATCACATTATAGTTTCGATAACCATACACCAATCATGATCATATCATCAGCAGGCTGACATAAACACAATTATAGTATAAAAACCATGACAAAATAGGTGACGATGATATGATATCCATACACTTACACTCACAATCCCAAATGAGGCGCCATGAAAATATTATCAAGATCATATTATCACAATAAATATGTAGCTGAAAAGATATATCCTTAACGATAAAATTAACCATAGCAATACAACCAGGATAATGTAGCCATGATGCCATTATAGCACAATAAAGCCACCATGCCAATATCCTCACTATGACAATGTAGCTACCATGAAAATATATTTACCTTAGAAATATAGCTACTATGATAATCTATTCCCATGAAAGATATCCACAGCAACTGTGTAGCTGCTAAGACACTATATCACCATGCCAATACCACCAAAATGTTAGTGAAGCTATCATATCAATTTATCTCCAGAAAAAAAAATCCCACCGCAACAATATAACTAACATGACAATAAAGCTACCTTGATAATATACCCAATATGACAGTACAGCCACCAGGACAATAAAATCACAATATAAATCAATCACAATGACATCAGAGTCACCTTGATAATAGAATTTTAATGACTATATAAGTATCATGAAAATAATGCGTCAATATCAAAATGTTTACCATGACAATTTAACCACTATGATAGTATAGTCAAAACAACAATATATTCACCATAATAATAAAGCCACCATGATCATATAAGTCAATGCAACAATAGATAAACATTCAAAATATATTCACTACGCAATATAGCAATATAGACGCTGTGACAAAATAGTCGTTTTCGGATCATAACAAACATATATCTTCCAGCACATTGTAGTGTCCTTGATAAAATAGCAACCAAAAAGGATTTATCATTAAAGTATAGCCACCTTAACAGTATAGCCAATAAAACAATGTAACAACCATGTAAATGTACCTGCCATAACAATATAGCTAAAATGAAAATGAAGTTACCTTGACAAAATAACCACAATGAAATATCATCATACCACTCTTGATAAGATAATCAGGAGGTTGACATAAAAACCATCACAGTATAAAAACATGACAATATAGTTGACAGGATGATATGATGTCCATATATTCACATTCACAATACCAAATAAGTCGCCATGAAAATATTGTTATCATTATCATATAATCCGAAAAAAATTTAACTAACAACAAGACATAACCCCAACGACAAAATTGACCATAGCAATATGGCCATCAACTTAATGTTGCGACCAAGATAATGTAGTCCTAATGGCATTATATTGAAAATAACAATACAGCCACCGTGCCAATATCGTCACCATGACAATGTAGCTACCCAGACAATGTATTAACCTTGACAATGTAGCTACCATGATAATGTTTTCCTATGAAAAAATAACCACAACAACAGTTTATTTGCTAAGACAATATATCACCATGCCTATATTGACAAATTATTAGTATAGCCATCATGACAGTATACAGCCAAAAAAAAAACAAACGATATAGCTAACATGACAATATAGCTATACGGACAATATAGCCAACATTGAAAGACAGTCCTCTCCTTGTAATACAACAAAAATGACAAATAACCACCATGACAATATAGTCGCCTTACAATTTATCAATAATGGCAATATATTTACCATAGCATTATGATTTTAATTTTGATATAGCCACCATGACCATATAGTCACGATAAAATACAACCACCATGACAATACAGACAACATAAGAATACAATCTATATCACAATATTGCCAACAAATCAACAAATTCAAAGACAACATAAATATTATGGCAGCAGAGTAATTTTGACAATATACTCACAAATGCAATATAATCGCCATAAGAAAATAATCCGACTATGAAAATATTGCCAACCTGCCACTATGGCTTCCATTGCAATATAGCCACCAAAATAATACATTCACCATAACAGTGCTGAAACCATAACGATATAGCATATCATGACAATTTAGTCAACGGGTAATTCATTAAATATGAAAATTTGCTTCTATAATTATATGTCCTCAAGGGCAAAATAAACACCATTATAAAAGCTACCTTGAAAATGCAGTCACAATGACATTATTACCTTCATGGTAAAATAGTCGCTTGACATTGAAGTTAAGTTAACAATATAGCCACTATGAGATTATAGTCATATTACCAATATAGTCATCCATAAAAATATTCTAACCTTATTAATATAGTTATCACGATAATGTTTCGCTTTTGATAAAATATGCATGATTAAAAAAATGACAATATAACAACTATAAAAAAAGATCACCTTCCCAATATAGCCAAGGTGACGATATATACATCTCAACAATATAACCAAAATGAAAAGATAATCAGAATGACGGTATGTTCATAACAACCATACTGCCAATAAGAAAATATGTTCCCCAAGACACCTACAGCTACACTGACAATAAAGCCATCTTCACAAAAAGGGTAACATTGAAAATACAGTAAATGACAATATAGCCACCAAGACAACACAGCCACCACGACAATAATGTCACGATATAAATCAATCACCAGGACACTAGAGTCACCTTGATAGTAAACCTACAATGACCATATGAATATCATAAGAATAAAGCATCCATATGAATATATCTGAGATGAAAATATAGCCTCCATATGAATATCTTTGCTCTGAGAAGTTAGCCATTATGATAATATAGTCAAGATGGCAATACATTCACCGTAACAATAAAGCCACCAAGACCACATAAATAATATTACAAAACAATCAACGCAACAATATAGACAAATTCAAATTTTATTCACAATAACAATATAGCCAAATGACTTTATAGATACTGTGACAAAATAGTCGCTTTCGGATCATAGCATAATATAGCGTCCAGGACAATATAGTTCCATGAGAAAATAGCGAACAGAACAGGATTTATCATTAAAATGTAGTCACCTTGACAGTATAGACAGTAATATCATGAAACAACATCGAAAATGTAGCTGACATAACAATATAGCTACCATGAAAATATAGATACTACGTCAAAATACTTACAATGAAATATAATCGCTATCACAATACAGTTTCCATAATCATGCACCGATCGTGATAATATAATCTGCAGGTTAACAAAAACACCATAATGGTGTAAAAACCATGATATTGTAAGTGACATGATGATATGATATCCATACACTTACACTCACAATATCAAATAAGCCGCCATGAAAATATCATTATAATCATATAATCACAATAGAAGTGTAGCTAAAAACAAAATATATCTCCAACGACAAAATCAACCATAGCTATATAGCCATCAAGTTAATATAATGCCCAAGATAATGTAGCCACGATGGCATTATATTGAAAATAATAGTAAAGATATCAGTTTGAATACTGTCACTATGACAACGTATCCGCTATGAAAGTATATCAACCATGACAATATAGCTAGCTACCATGATAATGTATTCCTATGAAAAAATGTCCATCACAACAGTTTAGCTTCTAAGACACTATATTTCTATGCCAATATCGCCAAAATATTACTATAGCCATCATGGCAATATACCACCAGAATAATATAATACCCACCACAACGATATAGCTAACATGACGATATAGGTACCCTGACAATATACCTAAATTGAAAAGACTTTCATCTCTTTGTCATATAAAAAGAGTGACAAATAGCCTCCATGGCAATATAGTCACCTAACACTATAGGCACTATGGAAATATAGTCACCTAACACTACAGCCACCATGGTAATATAGTGTCCTAACACTATAGCCACAATGGTAATATGGTTACAAATACAATATGATCTTAATAGCAATATAGCCACCATGATCATGTAGTCACAATGACAATACAACCACCAAGACAATACATACAATATGCCAATTCAGTTTCTACGTCAATATTTCCATCAATTCAATAAAATATATGACACTACAGAAATTATGGCAACACAGTTACCATGACAATATTCTCACAAAAGCAATATAATCTCCAAAACAAAATGATCCCACTTTGAAAATATAGCAACCCTGCTAATATGGCTTCAATATCAATGTAGACACCATAATAAAACATTTACCATGAGGGCACTGAAAACATACAGCATATCATGACAATGAAGTCACCTGATAAAGCATCAAAATGAAAATTTCCTTTCTATAATGATATATCCTGTAGGTCAAAATCAACACCGTTAAGAAAGCTACAATGAAAATGCTGACACCATGACATTACAACCATCATGTTAAAATTGTCACCATGACAATGGAATTATCTTGCCAAAATAGCCACTATGAGCTTATTCTTATAATGATAATATACTCACCATTCCAATACTGTCACCTTGATAATATAGTTATAACGACGATATGTCGCTCATGACAAAATATGCATGATTAACAAAATAGTAATAGAGCAACTATAAAAAAGGATCAGTTTGCCAATATAGCAAAGGTGACGATATATATATCATGGCAATGGAAACAAAATGAGAAGGTAGCCAACATGACGGTATGTTCATAATGACAATATTGTCACTATGAAAATTCGTAATTCATGACACCATAGCTACACTGACAATAAAGCCATATTCACAATAATGTTACATTGAAAATACATCAAACGACAATGTAGCCACCAAGACAGTTCAGCCTCCATAACAATAATGTCACGATATAAATCAATCACCATGACATTAGAGTCAAATTGATAATATATTTACAATGACTGTAGAAATATCATGAAAATACAGCCTCTATATCAACGTATTTGCCACGACAATTTAGCCATAATGATAATATAATCACGACAAATATATATTCACTATAACAATAAAGCCAGTATGGTCATGTAACTGATATGGCAATGTAGTTAACGCAACAACCAATAAAACATTCAAATTATATTTACTCTGGCATTATAACCATCTGACAATATATATATATATATATATATATATATACATATAAATGCAATATATTCGCCATAACAAAATGATCCCACCTTGAAAATGTAATCAGCCGGTCACTATGGCTTCCATAGTCACGATAACAATATATTCATCAAAACAATAAAGCCACCAATACCATATAACTGATATGACATTATAGTCAATGCAACAGTAAAGACTTCATGAAATTATATTGAATGTGGCAATATAGCCACCTGACTTTATATACACTGGGACAAAATGATAACTAGGATCATAGGAAACATATAGCCTCCATGACTATATACTGTCCACGACAAAATAGCGATCATGACAGGATTTTTTATTACAATATAGCCACTGGGAAAGTATAGCCAAAAAGGAATATAGCATCCATGAAAATAAACCTACCATAACATTATAGCTACCATGAAAATATGTTCACCATGATAGAATAATCTCAATGAAATATAATGAACATTGCTATATATTAACCAACCATACAACAATCATGATCATATAATCACCAGGCTGACATAAACACAATCGCAGTATAAAAACTATGAGACTATAATTGACATAATGATATGATATCCATACAGTTAAGCTCACAATACCAAATAGGCCGCCAATATAGTCAAGATGACAATGTACCAAACATGAAAATATAATCATCTTGACACTGTAGCTACCATGATAATATATTCCCCTGACAAAATATTCACAATAACAGTTTAGCCGTGAAGAAAATATATCACCATACCAATATCGCCAATATGTTAGTACAGCCATCATGGCAATATACCACCAGAAAAAAATAGCTACTACTACGACATAACTAGCATGACAATATAGCTAGGCTGACAATATAAACAATCTGAAAAGAGGTTCACCTCTTTGTAATATAACAAAATGACAAATATCCACTATAAAAATATAGTCATTTAACAAAAAAGCAACAATAGTATATCGTCATCAGGAATATATAATCTTAATGGCAATATAGCTACCATGACCATAGAGTCACGATGATAATACAGCCACCGTGACAATATAGACAACATGACCATATAGTCCTTTTAACAATATTGACATCAATTTGATAAATTGAATGACAATATACAAATTTTGGCAACACAGTCACCATGATAATATAGCAACAAATGCAATATAATCGCTAGGACAAAATGATACACACCATTAAATTATAGTCATCCTGCCACTATGGCTTCCATTGAAATGTTCTTACCGTTATAATACATTCACCATGACAGCAATGAAACCATAACAATATAGTCATCAAGAGAATATAGTCACCTGATAATATAATCTAAATGACAATCTCGCTTCTGTAATAATATATCCTCGATGGCAAAATCAACATCATTAAATAAGCTACCATGAAAATGCAGTCACCATGACATTATAACCCTCATGATAAAATAGTCACCTTGACAGTATAGTTATCTTGGCAATATAACCACTATGAAACTATAGTCATAATGACAATATAGACACTGACAATATTATCACCATAATGATATAGGTATCATGATAATGTATCGCTTTTGAAAAAATATGTGTGTTTTAAGAAATGATATTATAGCAACTATAAAAAAAGATCACCAAACTAATATTGCCAAGGTGACGATATGTAAGCCATACAATGTAACCAAAATGACAAGATAGCTAACATGACGGTATGCTCATAATAAGAATACTGCCACTATGAAAATATGTTCATCATGACACTATAGCTACACTAATAATTAAGCCGTCTTCACAGAGTAACATTGAAGATATTGCAAACGACAATATAGCCATCATAACAGTTTTATCACCATGACAATATATTTACAATATGAATCAGTCACCATGACAATAGGGTCACGTTCAAAATATACTTAGCATGACTATGTATCTATCATGAAAATACATCCTCCACAAAAACATATTTACCATGACAATTAATCCATTATGAAAATATAGTCACGCTGACAATATATTCAACATAACAATAAAGCATGATGATCATATAATATATATGACAATATAGTCAAAGAAATAATAGAGACACCATGAAATTTTATTCACTGTGGCAATATAGCCACTGACAAGATAATCGCTTTTGGATTAAAAAAAAAAAAAAAGAAAATATATATCGTTCTGGATAAAATAGTCTCAATGACAAAAGAGCGACCAGGACAGGATTTATCATTACAATATAGTCACTCCGACATTATAGCCAAAATAACTATACACGAACCATATAAATGTTTCTCCCATAACAATATAGCTCCCATGAATATGTGCTCACCAAGACAAAAATATTACGATGGAATACAATCGCTATTACAATATAGTTACCATAACCATATACCCATCATGATAATATGATCACCAAGTTGAGATGAACACCATTACATTATAAAGACCTTGACAATACAATTGACAGGAGGATACGATATCTATACAGATATACTCACAATACCAAATAATCCGCCATAAATATATTGCTATCATGGTCTTATAATGACAAAGAAAATATAGCTAACAACAAAAAATATCCCCTGCGACAAAATTCATTATATCACTATTGCCAACAAGTTGATATAGCAAACACGATACTTTAGATATGATATCATTATATCTAAGATAAGAAGATAGCTGTAGCTACCAAGAAAATATAGTCACTTTGACAATATAGCTATTTTGATAATATATTCTCACGACAAAATATCTGCAATAGCAGTTTAGCAACAAAGACAATATATCACCATGCAAGTATCCCAACATGTTCGTATAGCTATCATGGCAATATACCACCAGAAAGAGAAATAACCACCACAGCGATATAGCTACCATGACAATATACCTACCTTGACAATATAGCCAACATGAAAAAAACAGTCTCCTTTTAATGTTGCAAAAATAAGAAATAGCCTCCAACACAATATAGTCACATAACAATATAGCCATCTGGTCAATATAGTTGCCATAACGATATCATCTTAACGATAAGATAGCCACCAGGACCATACAATCAAGATGACAATAAAACCACCAGGACAAAATAGACAACATGACAATACATAGTCTATGAAAATATTGCAATCAATTCAACAAATTAAATGACAATATAAACATAATGGCAACAGTGTCACCATGAAAGTATAGAGACAATTGCAATATAATCGTCATGATAAAATGATGCCCACCATGAAAATGTAGTCACCTTAACACTAAGGTTTCCTTTGCAATATAGCCACCATAATAATACATTCACCATGACAGTACTGAAACAATAACAATATATTCATGAAAATATAATAATCTTGGTAATATAACTACTATGAAATTATAGTCATAATGACAATATAGCCAAAATGACAGTATTGTTACCTTAATGATATAGTTATCATGATAATGTATCGATTATGACAAAATATGCATGATAAAATAAATGAAAGTATATTAACTACAAAAATGATTACTGTGCCAATATTGCCGGATGATACATCATAGTAATGTAACCATAATGTATGATAGCCATCATGACGGTATGTTCATAATGACAATGCTGCTATTATGAAAATATATTGAACATGACACTATAGCTACACTGACAATAAAGCAATGTTCAAAAAGAGTAACAGAATGATCCCACAATGAATATATAGCCACCCTGCCACTATGGCTTCCATTGCAATGTAGCCACCATTATGATACATTCACTATGACGGTACTGAAACCATAACACTATAGCATAAAATGAATATGTAGTCACCTGATAATTTATGTAAAAAGAAAATTTCGTTTCTATAATGAGATATCCTTAAAGCAAAATCAACACCATTATAAAGGCTACCATGAAAATACAGTCATCATAACACTATAACCATCACGATAAAATAGTCACCATGATAAAATAGTCACCATGACAATATGTTGTCAGCTTAATTAGTATAGTTATCATGATAATGTATCGCTTATGCCAAAATATGCATGATTAAAAAAATGACAATATACCATCTATAAAAAAGATCACCTTGCCAATGTAGCCAAGGTGACGATACATATATTCATAGCAATGTAACCAAAATGAGAAGATAATGACGTTATATTCATAATGACAATACTACCACTGTGAAAATATGCTCCTCATGACACTGTAGTTAAACTGACACTAAAGCCATATTCACAAAAGAGTTACATTCAAGATTCAGCAAACGACAATACAGCCACCATTGTAGTGCATCCACCATGACTATAATATTACGGCATAAATCAATCACCATAATATTTGCCATGACACAATATTGTTTCACTGTCAAGGTGACTATATCTTAATGAGAAATCTTGTCTTGGTCACTATTTTGTAATGGACACTATATTGTCCTGGAGCCTATATGTTTGCTATGATCCGAAAGAGACTATTTTATCACAGCATCAATATTGTCAGGTGCCTATATCGCCATAATGAATATAATATGAAGGCCTCCTTATTGTTACGTTGACTGTATCGTCCTATCACTTATATGATCATGGTTATATTGTTATAGTTAGTATATTGCCGTCGTGTCTATAGCAACATATTAGCTAAATTGTCACGGTAAGTATGTTGACATGGAAGCCTTATTTTCATGATATTATATAGTCAGTACTATTTTATTATCAGGGTGACTCTAATGTAACCGCGACTGAATTATATCGTGACATTATTATTATAGTGGCTGGACCGTCATGGTGGCTCTATAGTCGTTTGCTGTATTTTCAATGGTACTCTTTTATGAAGATTGTAGCTATATGTCATGGGGAATATATTTTCATAGTAGCAGTATTGTCATTATGAGCATACCGTCATTTTGGCTATCTACTCATTTTGGTTACATTGCGAAGATTTACATATTGTCACATTTGGCTATATTGGCAAGGTGATCTCTTTTATACTTGCTATATTGTCATTTTTTTACTCAAGCATATTTTTTCATAAGCGATACATTATCGTGATAACTATATTATTAAGGTGACGGTATACTGTCATGGTGACTATATTCTCACTATGACTATAATCTCTTAGTGGCTATATTGCTAAGATAATTATATTGTCATGGTGACTATTTCATGATGATGGTTATAATGACATTGTGAATGTATTTTCATTGTAGCTTATCTAATGGTGTCGATTTTGCCCTTAAAGATTTATCATTATGAAAACGAGAATTTCATTTTGATTAAATTATCAGGTGAATACATTTTCATGATATGCTATATTGTTATAGTTTCGGTGCTCTCATGGTGAATGTATATTATGTTGGCTATATTGCAATAGAAGCCATAGTGGCAAGGTGGCTATATTTTCATGGTTGGTTCATTTTGTTATGACGATTATATTGTATTTGTGAGTATGTTGTCATGGTAACTGTGTTACCATAATTTCTATATTGTCATTTGATTTATTAAATTGATGGCAATATTGTCATAAAGACTGTATTGTCATGTTGCCTGTATGGTCATCATCATTGTCTTGTCATCGTGAGTATATAGTCATGATGGCAATATTGTCATTAAGATTACATTGTTATGGTAACTATACTGCCATGGTGACTATACTGTTAGGTAACTATATTGCCATGATGGGTTTTTGTTAGAGTAGCTATATTGTTAAGGTACCTATATCATTGTGGTGGGTATTTTTTTCTTTTGGTATATTGCCATGATGGCTATACAAGAATTTTGGCGATACTAGCATGGTGATATATTATCATGGTAGCTACATTTCCAAGGTTACTGTACTTCATGTAAGCTACATTGTAATGATGACGATATTTGCATGTTGGGTGTATTGTTATTTTCAACATAATGCCATTCTGGCTACATTATCTTGGTCGCTATATCAACTTGATGGCTATATTGCTACGATCAATTTTATCATTGGGTATGTATTTTGTCTTTACCTACAATTGGGTTGTGAGTATATGATCATGATGATATTTTCATGGCGACTTATTTGGTATTATGAGGGGTAACTGTCTTGATATCATATCATCATGTAACTTATATTGTAATGGTTTTAATACGGTGATGGTTATTATGTGAAAATGCTGATTACATTATCATCATTAATGTATGATTATGGTAACCATATAGCAATGAAGATATCTTTTGTGATTATTTTGGTATGTTGACTTCATTTTCATAGTAGTTATATTGGTACGCCAGTTACATTTTCATGGTTCTTACATTGTTTTTTGGGTTATACTGTCAAGGTGGCTATATAGTAATGATAAATCCTGTCTTGGACGCTATTGTCTCCTGGACACTATATATCCTGGAGGCTATATGTTTTATATGATCCGAAAGCGACTAATTTGTCACGTTATCTTTATTGTCAGGTGGCTATATTGACCCAGTCAATATATTTTGTATATTTCTTTAATGTTGCGTTGACTATATTGTCATATCAGTTATGTGGGCATGGTGGCTTTGTTGTTATATTGAATATATTGTAGTTATGACTATACTATCATCATGGCTAAATTGTCATGGGAAATATGTTGATATGGATGCTATATTTTCATGATACTTATATAGTAATTGTAAATCTCTTTTCAAGGTGACTCTAATATCATGGTGATTGATTTATATCGTAACATTATTGTTATGGTGGCTGTACTATCATTGTGGCTATTTTGTCGTTTAATGTGTTTTCAATGTTACTATTTTGTGAATATGGCTCTATTATCAGTGTAGCTATACTTTCATTGGGAATAAGTTTTCATAGAGACGGTATTGTCATTATGAAATAAAGTCATTTTGCCTATCTTCTAATTTGGGTTATGTTGCTATGGTGTACATATAGCCACCTTGGCTATATTGGGAAGGTGATCTTTTTTATAGGTGGTAAATTGTCATTTTTTGATCGTGCATATACTGTCATAAGCGATATATTATCATGATAACTATATCATTAAGGTGAAAATATTGTCATGGCGACTATATCGTCTTTATGACTGTAATCTTATAATGACAATGTAGCTACCCTGATATATAGGCAACATGAAAAGACAATCACGTTCTTGTAATAAAACAAAAATAACAAATAGCCATCATGGCAATATATTCATCAAACAATATAGCCACCATGGCAATATAGTTAACATATCAATATAATATTAATGGAATTATAAGCACCATGACCATATAGACACGATGATAATATAACCACCAAGACAATACGGGAAACATGACATTATATTATGACAATATTGTCATCAATTAAACAAATCAAATTACAATATAGAGATATTATGGCAACAGTCACCATGACAATATACTCACAAATGCAATATAATCGACATAACGAAATGATTATATTATGAAAATATAGCCACTCTGCCACTATGGCTTGCATTGCAATGTAGCCAACATAATAATACATATACCATGACATTCCTGAAACCATAATAAGATAGCATATCACGATAATGTAGCGTTCTACTGATTTAATCAAAATAAAAATCTCGTTTTATGGTGATACATCCTCAACGGCAAAACCAACGCCATTATAAAAGGTACCGTGGAAATGTAGTCACCATGAAATTATAACCATCATGATAACATAGTCACCATGACAGATAGTTATCTTGGCAAGATATCTAGCATGAGATTATATTCATGATAACAATATAGTCACAATGCCAATATATAATCACCGGAATACTATAGATATTATGATGATGTATCACTTATGACAATATATGCATGATTGAAAAAAATGACAATATAACAAATATAAAAAAAATCACATTTCTATTGTAGCCAAGGTGACGATATATACATGATAGTAATGTAACCAAAATAAGAAGATATCCAAATGAAAAAAGTTCATTTTGACAATACTGGCACTATGAATATATATTCTCCATGACGCTATATCTACACTGAGAGTAAAGCTATCTTCACAAAAGCGTAAAATTGAAAATACAGCAAACGGCAATATAACCACTTTGACAATACAGCCACCTTGACAATAATGTCACGGTACAAATCAAGCGCCAGGACATTAGAATCACCTTGATAGTGATCTTAAAATAACTTTATAAATATCATAAAAATATAGCCCCCATGTCGACATATTTGCTACGACAATTTAGCCATTATGATAATATAGTCACGACGACAATGTATTTACTATGATAATATAGTCAAAGCAAAATATAGAAACATTCAACGTATATTCACAATTTCAATATAACCACCTGACAATATAGATACTGTGAATAAATTGTCGCTTCCGGAGCATAGCAAACATATAAACTCCAGGACAATATAGTCTCGTTGAAAAAAGAGTGACTCAGATAGGTTTTATCATTATGATATAGCCATAACATTAAGGTTGTCATGCAATTATAGTCAGCATGACAAAATTATCACAATGAAATAAAACATTACAATATAGTTATCAAAATCATACACCAATCATGAATATGTAATCAGCAGGTTGACATAAAGAATATCACAATGTAAAAACCATGACAATATAAGTGACTTGATGATATGATATCCATTCACTTACACTTACCATAGCAAATAAACCGCCATGAAAATATTATTATCATGATCATATAATCACAACAATAATATAGCTAATAACAAAATACGTCCCGAACGACAAAATTAACCGTAGCAATTTAGCCGTCAAGTTGATATTGCGACCACGATAATGTAGCCATGATGGCATTATACTGAAAATAACAATACAGCCACCATGACAATGTAGCTACCACGAAAAATAGTAACCTTGACTATGTAGCTACCATGATAAATCATTTAAATTGAAAACTATCCACAACAAAAGTTTAGCTGCTAAGACACTATATCATCATGCCAATATCGCTGAAATGTTATCATTGCCATCATTATAATATACCGCCAGAAAGGAAATATATATACCCACTACTCGACAATATATCTATTCTGACAATATTGCCAACGTGAAAAGACAGTCACCTCCTTGTCATATAACAAAAATGACAAATAGCAATCACGGCAATATAGTGACCTAACAATACAGCCACCATCGCAATATAGCTACCATAAGAATGCAATCTTACTGACAATATAGCCAACATGACTATATAGTTACGATGACAATACAACCACCTTGACAATACAAATAATATGACAGTACCGTCTCTAAGACAATATTGCCATCAATTCAACAAATTAAATGACAATATAGATATTATTACAACACAGCCATCATCACAATATACTCAAAAATGCTATTATGATTGCCATAATAAAATCATCTTAACATGAAAATATAGCCACCTTACCATTTTGGTTTTCCCGTTGCAATGTAGCCACAGTAATAAAAGATTTCCCATGACAGTACTGAAACCATATCAATGTAGCATATCATGGCAATGTAGTCACCTGATAATTTAATGAAAATGACAATTTCTCCTCTATAATGGTATATCCTTAAGGGTAATATGAACACCATTTAAAAAGCTTCTATGGAAATACAGTCACTATGACATAAATATCATGATTAAAAAGTCACCATGACACTATAGTTATCTTGGCAATATAGCCACTATGACATTATAGTCATAATGACAATATAGTCGCTACGACAATATTGTCACCATAAGAATATAATTATCATCATAATATATCGCTTATGACAAAGTATTCATGAGATTAGTAATGACAATATACCACCTATGAAATGATCACCATGTAAATATAGTTAAGGTGACGTTGTATACATCATAACAATGTAACTAAAATGAAAGGATAGCCAAAATGACGGTATGTTCATAATGACAATACTGCCACTATGAAAATATGTTCCCCATGACACTATAGCTAAACTGACAATAAAGCCATTTTCACAAAAGAGTAACATTGAAAATACAGCAAACGAGAATGATAATAAACTTACAATAACTTTATGAATATCATGGTCAATATTGTCGCTGGGGCTATATTTTGTTAGTAGCTACAATTTTTTTTGCGATTATATGATCTTGATAATATATTTTCATGGTGGCTTATTTGGTATTTTGAGTGTAACTGTATGGATACCACATGATCATACTACTTATATTGTCATGGCCTTTACACTGTTATGGTGTTTATGTTAACATGGTGATAATATCAGGATTGATGTATAATTATGGTAACTATATATCAATGGCGATTATATTTTTTTTATTATGATATTGTGGTGACTACATTTTCATGATAGTTATATTGGTATGGTATGTACATTTTCATGGTTGTTACATTGTTTTGATGGCTATGCTGTCAAGGTGGCTATATTGTAATGAAAAATCCTGTTTTGGACGCTATTTTGTCATGGACAATATATCGTGCTGGAGTCTATATGTTTGCTATGATCGGAAAGCAACTATTTTTGTTACAATATCTATACTATCAGGTGGCTATATTGCCATAGTGAATATATTTTGCATGTTTCTTTATTATTGCATTAACCATATTGTCATATCAGTTATATGATCATGGAGGATTTAATGTTACCGTGAATATATTGTCGTGGTGACTATACTGTAATAATAGCTAAACTGTTCTGGGAAATACAGTGCAGCCACCATGACAATAATGTCACGATATAAATCAATCACCAGGATATTAGAGTCACCTTGATAATAAGTATATAATGAGTACATAGATATCATGAAAATTCAGCGTCCATATAGATATATTTGTCGTGAAAATATAGCCCCCATAAAAATATTTGAAATGACAATCTAGCCTTTACGATAATATAGTCAAGACAATAATATATTCACCATAACAATAAAGCCACCATGGTCACATGAGTGATATGACAATATAGTCAACGTAATAATAAACGCATTTATGAATTATATTCACTATGGAAACATAGCCACATGACAATAGAGATAATGTGACAAAATAGTCATTTTGGATCATAGTAAACATATAGCGTCTAGGAGAATATAGTCTCTATGAGAAAATAGCGAATAAGAAAGGATTTATCATCACAATACAGTTAACTTGACAGTATAGCCAATAAAACAGTAGAACAACCATGAAATGTACCTGCCATAACAATATAGCTACCATGAAAATATAGTTACTATGACAAATTCATTACAATGAAATATAAACGATATCACATTATAGTTTCAATAATCATACACCAATCATTATCATATCATAAGCAGGTTGACATAAACACAATCATAGAATAAAAACCATGACAAAATAGTGACATGATGATATGATATCCATACACTTACCCTCAAAATCCCAAATAAGACGCCATGAAAATATCATCAAGATCATATAAACACAATAAATATGTAGCTGAAAAAATATATCCTTAACGACAAAATTAACCATAGCAATACAGCTAGGATAATGTAGCCATGATAGCATTATAGCACAATAAAGCCACCATGTCAATATCCTCACCATGACAATATAGCTACCATGAAAATATATCGACCTTAAAAATGTAGCTACTATGATAATCTCTTCCCATGAAAAATATCCAGAGCAACAGTTTTGCTGCTAAGACACTATATCACCATGCCAATATCACCAAAATGTTAGTGGAGCTATCATATCAAAATAACTTTAGAAAAAAAATCCCACCGCAACAATATAGCTAACATGACAATATAGCTACCTTCATAATATACCCAATATGACAGTACAGCCACCAGGACAATAAAATCACGATATAAATCAATGACAATGACATCAGTGTCACCTTGTTGATAAACTTTCAATGACTATATAAGTATCATTAAAATATTGCGTCAATGTCAACATATTTACCGTGACAATTTAACAGTTATGATAGTATAATAAAAGCAACAATATATTCACCGTGATAATAAAGCCACCATGATCATACAAGTTATATGAAAATATAGTCAATGCAACAATAGATAAACATTCAAATCATATTCACTATGCAATATAGCCACCTGACAATATAGACGCTGTGACAAAATAGTCGTTTTCGGATCATAACAAACATATATTTTCCAGCACATTATATTGTCCTTGATAAAATAGCGACCAAATAGGATTTATCATCAAAATATAGCCACCTTAACAGTATAGCCAATAAAACAATGTAAAAGTCATGAAAAATTACTTGGCATAACAATATAGCTAACATGAAAATGAAGTTACCTTGACAAAATAATCACAATGAAATATTATCGCCTTTGCTATATAATTACCATTATCATACACCACTCATGATGAGATAATCAGGAGGTTGACATAAAAACCATCACAGTATAAAAACCATGACAATATAGTTGACATGATGATATGATATCCATACATTTACACTCACAATACCAAATAAGTCGCCATGAAAATATTGTTATCATTATCATATAATCCGAAAAAAATTTAACTAACAACAAAACATATCCCCAACGACAAAATTGACCATAGCAATATGGCCATGAACTGAATATTGCGACCAAGATAATGTAGTCCTAATGGCATTATATTGAAAATAACAATACAGCCACCGTGCCAATATCGTCACCATGACAATGTACCTACCCAGACAATGTATTAACTTTGACTATGTAGCTACCAAGATAAGGTTTTCCTATGAAAAAATATCCACAACAACAGTTTAGCTGCTAAGACATTATATCACCATGCCAATATCAACAAAATATTAGTATAGCCATCATGGCACTATACCGCCAGAAAAAAAAAAACAAACGATATAGCTAACATGAAAATATAGCTACCAGTATGATATAGCCAACATGAAAAGACAGTCTTCTCCCTGTAATACGACAAAAATGACAGATAACCACCATGACAATATAGTCGCTTTACAATATATCGACATAAGCAATATATTTACCATAACAATATGATTTTAATTTTGATATAACCACCATGACCATATGGTCACGATGAAAATACAACCACCATGACTATAGAGACAACATAAGAATACAACCTCTATCACAATATTGCCATCAAATCAACAAATTCAAAGACAACATAGATATTATGGCACCAGAGTAATCATGACAATATACTCAAAAATGCAATATAATCGCTATAAGAAAATGATCCGACTATGAAAATATTGCCAACCTGCCACTATGGCTTCTATTGCAATATAGCCACCATAATAATACATTCACCATGACAGTACTGAAACCATAACGATATAGCATATCATATCAATTTATTCAACGGGTAATATATTAAATATGAACATTTGCTTCTATAATGACATGTCCTCAAGGGCAAAATCAACACCATTATAAAAGCTGTCTTGAAAATGCAGTCACATTGACATTATAACCTTCTTGATAGAATAGTCACTAAGACAATGAAATTATCTTAACAATATAGCCACTATGATATTATATTCATATTACCAAGATAGTCATCCATGAAAATGTTCTAACCTTATTAATATAGTTATCATGTTAATGTATCGCTTTTGATAAAATATGCATGATTAACAAATTGACAATATAACAACCATAAAAAAGATTACCTTGTCAATATAGCCAAGGTGACGATATATACATCTCAACAATATAACCAAAATGAAAAGATAACCAGAATGACGGTATGTTCATAACGACAATACTGCCAATAAGAAAATATGTTCCCCAAGACACCTACAGTTACACTTACCATAAAGCCATCCTCACAAAAAGGGTAACATTGAAAATACAGTATATGACAATACAGCCACCAAAACAACACAGCCACCAAGACAATAATGTCACGATATAGATGAATCACTAGGACACTAGAGTCACCTTGATAGTAAACCTACAATGACCATATGAATATTATAAAAGTAAAGCATCCATATGAAATTATCTGCCGTGAAAATATAGCTTCCATATAAATATCTTTGCTCTGAGAAGTTAGCCATTATGATAATATAGTCAAGATGGCATTATATTCATCGTAACAATAAAGCCACCAAGACCACATAAATGATATTACAAAATAATCAACTCAATAATATAGACGCATTCAAATTATATTCACCGTAACAATATAGCCAAATGACTATAAAGATACTGTGACAAAATAGTTACTTTCGGATCATAGCAAACATATAGCGTCCAGGACAATATAGTCCCATGAGAAAATAGTGAACAAAACAGGATTTATCATTAGAATGTAGTCACCTTGACAGTATAGACAGTGAAATAATGAAACAACCTCGAAAATGTAACTGAGATAACAACATACCTACCATGAAAATATAGTCACAACATCAAAAAGATTACAATGAAATATAATCGCTATCACAATACAGTTTCCATAACCATGCACCGATCGTGATAATAGAATCTGCAGGTTGACATAGACACCATCATGCTGTAAAAACCATGACATTATAAGTGACATGATGATATGATATCCGTACACTTACACTCACAATGTCAAATAAGCCGCCATGAAAATATCATCATAATTCTATAATCACAATAGAAGTCTAGCTAACAACAAAATATATCTCCAACGACAAAATCAACCAAAGCTATATAGTCATCAAGTTAATATAACGCCCAAGATAATGTAGCCACGATGGCATTATAATTGCTTCTATAATGATATGTTGAAATTAACAGTACAGCTATCAGGATGAATACTGTCACCATGACAAAGTAGCGGCTATGAAACTATATCAACCAAGACAGTATAGCTACCATGATGATGTATTCCTATCGAAAAATGTCGATAACAACAGTTTATCTTCTAAGACACTTTATTTCCATGCCAATATCGCCAAAATATTAGTATAGCCATCATGGCAATATACCACCAGAATTATATAATACCCACCACAACGATATAGCTAACATGACGATGTAGGTACCCTGACAATATACCTAACTTGAAAAGACATTCATCTCTTTGTAATATAAAAAGAGTGACAAATATCCTCCATGGCAATATAGTCACCTAAGACTATAGCGCCCATGGAAATATAGTCACCTAACACTATAGCCACTATGGTAATATAGTCTAGTAACACTATAGCCACTATGGTAATATAGTTACAATAATAATATGATCTTAATAGCAATATAGCCACCATAACCATGTAGTCACAATGACAATACAACCACCAAGACAATACATACATGCCAATTCAGTTTCTATGTCAATATTTCCATCAATTCAACAAAATATATGACAATATAGAAATTATGTCAACACGGTTACTATGACAATATTCTCACAAAAGCAATATAATCTCCTAAACAAAATGATCCTACTTTGAAAAAATAGCAAACCTGCCACTATGGCTTCCATTTCAATGTAGCCACCATAATAAAACATTTACCTTGACAGCAATGAAATCAAACAGCATATCATGACAACGCATTCACCTGATAAAGCATCAAAATGAGAATTTCCTTTTTATACTGATATATCATATGGGGCAAAATCAACACCATGAAGAAATTACAATGAAAATGCTGACACCATGACATTATAACCATCATGTTAAAATTGTCACCATGACAATAAAATTATCTTGCCAATATAGCTACTATGAGCTTATACTTATAATGATAATATACTCACTAAGACAATATTGTCACCTTGATAATATAGTTATAATGATAATATATCGCTTATGACAAAATATGCATGATTAACAAAATAGCAATAAAGCAACTATAAAAAAAGATCAGCTTGCCAATATAGCAAAGGTGACGATATATACATCATAGCAAAGGAAACAAAATGAGAAGGTAGCCAACATGACAGTAAGTTCATAATGACAATATTGTCACTATGAAAACTCGTACCTCATGACACCATAGCTACACTAACAATAAAGCCATTTTCACAATAAAGTAATACTGAAAATACAGCAAACGACAATGTAGCCACCAAGACAGTACTGCCTCCATAACAATATTGTCACGATATAAATCAATCACAATGACATTAGAGTCAAATTGATGATAAACTTCCAGTGACTGTAGAAATATGAAAATACAGTCTCTATATGAATATATTTGCCAAGTCAGTTTAGCCATAATGATAATATGATCACGACAAAAATATATTCACTATAACAATAAATCCAGTATGGTCATATAACTGATATGACAATGTAGTTAACGCAACAATAAAGAAACATTCAAATTATGTATATTATGGCAATAAAACCATCTGACAATATGTATACAAATGCATTATGTTCGCCATAACAAAATGATCCCATCATGAAAATATAACCACCTTGCCACTATGGCTTCCATAGTCACGATAACAATATATTCATCCAAACAATAAAGCCACCAGGACCATATAACTGATATGACATTATAGGCAATGCAATAGGAAAGACTTTATGAAATTATATTGAATGTGACAATATAGCCACCTGACTTTATATACACTGTGATAAAATGATAACTATCGGATCATAGGAAACATATAGCCTCCATGACAAAATAGCGATCAGGAAAGGATTTATTATTACAATATAGCTCCAATTAAAGTATAGCCAAAAAGGAATATAACATCCATGAAAATAAACCTACCATACCATTATAGCTACCATGAAAATATATTCACCATGATAGAATAATCTCAATGAAATATAATCGACATTGCAATATATTTACCAACCATACACTAATCATGATCATATAATCACCAGGTTGACATAAACACCATCTCAGTATAAATACGATGAAACTATAATTGACATAATGATATGATATCCATACAGTTAAGCCAACAGTACCAAATAGGCCGCCAATATAGTCAACATGACAATGTAACAAACATGAAAATATAATCATCTTGACACTGTAGCTACCATGATAATATATTCCCCTGACAAAATATTCACAATAACAGTTTAGCCGCCAAGACAATATATCACCATACCAATATCGCCAATATATTAGTACCGCCATCATGGCAATATACCACCAGAAAAAAATAGCCACTAATACGATATAACTAGCATGACAATATAGCTAGGCTGACAATATAGACAATATGAAAAGAGGTTCACCTCCTTGAAATAAAACAAAATGACAAATAGTCACCATGAAAATAGTCATTTAACAATATAGCAACCATTGTATATCGTCATCATGAATATATAATCTTAATAGCAATATAGCCACCATGACCATAGAGTCACGATGACAATACAGCCACCATGACAATATAGCAACTTGACCATATAGTCGTTTTAACAATATTGACATCAATTTGATAAATTAAATGACAATAAACAAATTATGGCAACACAGTAACCATGATAGTATAGCAACAAATGCAATATAATCGCTAGGACAAAATGATACACACCATGAAATTATACTCATCCTGCCACTATGGCTTCCATTGAAATGTTTTACCATTATAATACATTCACCATGATAGCACTGAAACCATTACAATATAGTCATCAAGAGAATATAGTCACCTTATAATTTAATCTAAATGACAATCTCGCTTCTATAATGATATATCCTCGATGGCAAAATTAACACCATTAAAAAAGCTACCATAAAAATGCGGTCACCATGACATTATAACCCTCATGACAAAATAGTCACCATGACAGTATAGTTATCATGGTAATATAGCCACGATGAAACTATAGTCATAATGACAATGTAGACACTGACAATATTGTCACTATAATGATATAGGTATCATGATAATGTATCGCTTTTCAAAAAATATGTATGTTTAAAAAATGACATTATACCAACTATAAAAAAGATCACCAAACTAATATTGCCAAGTTGACGATATGTACACCATAAAATGCAACCAAAATAACAGGATAGCTAAAATGACGGTATGCTCAAAATAAGAATAATACTACTGTGAAAATATGTTTATCATGACACTATAGCTACACTGATAATTAATCCATCTTCACAAAGAGTAACCTTGAAAATACTGCAAACGACAATATAGCCATCATAACAGTATTCCCACTATGACAGTATTGTCACAGTATAAATCAGTCACCATGACAATAGGGTGACGTTCATAATGTACTTATTATGACTATGTATATATCATGAAAATATAGCTTCCACAAAAACATATTTACCATGACAATTTATCCATTATAATAATATAGCCACGATGACAATATATTCAACATAAGAATAAAGCCATCATGATCATATAATGTATATGACAATATAGTCAAAGCAATAATATAGACACTATGAAGTTTTATTCACTATGGCAATATAGCCAATGACAAAATAATCGCTTTTGGATTAAAAGAAAAACATATATCGTTCAGGACAAAATAGTCTCAATGACAAAAGAGCGACCAGGACAGGATTTATCACTACAATATAGTCACTCCGACATTATAGTCAAAATAACTATACACGAACCATATAAATGTATCTCCCATAACAATATAGCTCCCATGAATATGTACTCACCAAGACAAAATTATTACAATGAAATACAATCGCTATTACAATATAGTTACCATAACCATTCTCTCATCACGATAATATGATCACAAAGTTGAGATGAACACCATTACGTTATAAAGACCTTGACAATACATTTGACACGAGGATACGATATCTATGCAGTTATACTCACAATATCAAATAACCCGCCATAAATGTATTGCTATCATGATCTTATAATGACAATGAAAATATAGCTAACAACAAAAAATATCCCCTGCGACAAAATTCACTATATCACTATTGCCATCAAGTTGATGTTGCAAACACGATACTTTAGATATGATGGCATTATATTTAAGATAAGAAGATAGCTACCATGCCAATATAGTAAAAAAAGCTGTAGCTACCTAGAAAATATAGTCACTTTGACAATATAGCTATTTTGATGATATATTCTCACGACAAACATCTACAATAGCAGTTTAGCAACAAAGACAGTATATCAATATGCAAGTATCCCAACATGTTCGTGTAGCTATCATGACAATATACCACTAGAAAGAGAAATAATCACCACAAAGATATAGCTACCATGACATTATACCTACTTTGACAATATAGCCAACTTGAAAAAACAGTCACTTTCTTTTAATATATCAAAAATGACAAATAGCCACCAAGACAATATAGTCACATAACAATATAGCCACTGGGTCAATATAGTGGCCATAACATTATAATCTTAACGATAAAATAGCCACCAGGACCATGCAATCAAGATGACAATAAAACCACCTGGACAAAATAGACAACATGACCATACATAGTCTATGAAAATATTGCAATCTATTTAGCAAATTAAATGACAATATAAACATCATGGCAACAGTGTCACCTTTAAAATATAGTGACAATTGCAATATAATCGTCATGATAAAATGATGCCCACCATGAAAATGTAGTCACCTTACCACTATGGGTTCCTTTGCAATATAGGCACCTTAATAATACATTCACCATGACAGTACTGAATCCATAACAATATATTCCTAAAAATATAATAATCTTGGTAATATAACTACTATGAAATTATAGTCATAATGACAATATAGCCAAAATGACAATATTGTTACCTTAATGATATACTTATCATGATAATGTATCAATTATGACAAAATATGCATGATAAAATAAATGAAAGTATATTAACTACAAAAAAGATTACTGTGCCAATATTGCCGGATGATATTATATACATCATAGTAATGTAACCATAATGTATGATAGCCATCATGACGGTATGTTCATATTGACAATACTGCCACTATGAAAATATATTCAACATAACACTATAGCTACACTGACAATAAAGCAATGTTAACAAAAGAGTAACAGAATGATCCCACCATGAATGTATAGCCACCCTTCCACTATGGCTTCCATTGCAATGTAGCCACCATTATGATACATTCACCATGACAGTACTGAAACCATAACACTATAGCATAAAATGAATATGTATTCACCTGATAATTTATTCAAAAAGAAAACTTCGTTTCTATGATGATATATCCTTATGGGCAAAATCAACACCATTAGAAAGGCTACCATGAAAATACAGGCACCAAGACATTTTAACCATCACGGTGAAATAGTCACCATGACATTATAACCATCACGATAAAATAGTCACCATGACAAAATAGTCACCATGACAATATGTTGTCAGCTTAATTAGTATAGTTATCTTGATAATGTATCGCTTATGACAAAATATGCATGATTAAAAAAATGACAATATAGTAAGTACAAAAAAGATCACCTTGCCAATATAACCAAGGTGACGATATATATATTCATAGCAATGTAACCAAAATGAGAAGATAATGACGTTATATTCATAATGACAATACTTCCACTGTCAAAATATGCTCCTCATGACACTATAGTTAAACTTACAATTAAGATATATTCACAAAAGAGTAACATACAAAATTCAGCAAACGACAATACAGCAACTATTGTAGTGCATCCACCACGACTATAATATTACGGCATAAATCAATCACCATAATATTAGAGTCACCTTGATAATAAACTATCAATGACTATGTAAATGTTATGAAAATATAGCCTCTATATCAACATATTTGCCATGACACTTAGCCATTATGATAATATAGTCACAATGACAGTATATTCACCATAACAATGAGCCACCATGATCATGTAACTGATATGACAATATGGTCAACGCAATAATAAAGAGATATTTGAATTATATTCACTATGGCAGTATAGAATCCAAGACAATATTGTCTCCATGGAAAAATAGCGATCAAGAGAGGATTTATCATTACAATAGAGGCAACTTGACAGTATAGCAAATAGAACAAAGCAACAACCATGAAAATGTAGCTGACATAACAATATGGCTACCTTAAAAATGCTGTCAACATGACAAAACAATCACAATGAAATATAATCGCCGTTACAATATAGTTACCATAATCACTGACCAATCATGACAATATAATCAGCAGGATGACATTGTGTCTTCGCAACTAAACTGTTGTTGTGGATATGTTCCATGGGATTGTATAATCATAGTAGCTACATTGTCAAGGTTACTATATTTTCATGGTAGCTACATTGTCAGGGTGACGATATCTGCATGGTGGCCTTATTGCTATTTACAATATAATGCCATCCCAACTACATTTCCTTGGTCGCTATGTTTACTTTCTGGCTATACTGGTATGGCTAATTTTGTCGTTGAGGATATATTTTGTCATTTACTACAATTTTGTTTCAATCATATGATCATTATAATATTTTCTTGGCGGTTTATTTAGTGATGTGAGTGCAAGTGTATGGATATGATATCATCATATCACTATACTCTCATTGTTTTTATACTGTCATGGTGTTTATATCAGCCTCCTGACGATATCATCATGATTGATATATGATTATAGTAACTAAATCGCAATGGCGATTATATTTCAATGTGACAATTTTGTCATTTTGAATACATTTTCATGGTGACTATATCATCATAGCAGGTACATTTTCAATGTGGTTTCACTGTCAAGGTGACTATATCGTAATGAGAGATCTTGTCTTAGGCGCTATTTTGTTATGGACACTATGTTGCCCTGGAGCCTATATGTTTCCTATGATCCGAAAGAGACTATTTTGTCACAGCGTCAATATTGTCAGGTGCTTATATTGCCATAATGAATATGATTTGAAGGCTTCCCTATTATTGCGTTGACTGTATCGTCCAATCACTTATATGATTATGGCTATATTGTTAAAGTTAATATATTGCCGTCGTGACTATATTATCATATTGGCTAAATTGTCATGGTAAGTATGTTAACATGGAAGCCTTATGTTCATGATATTTATATAGTCAGTACTATCTTATTATCAGGGTGACTCTAATGTCACCGCGACTGAATTATATCGTGACATTATTGTCATAGTGGCTGGACTGTCATGGTGGCTATATGGTCGTTTGCTGTATTTTCAATGTTACTTTTTTATGAAGATTGCTTTATTGTCATTGTAGCTATATGTAATGGGGAATATATTTTCATAGCAGCATTATTGTCATTACGAACAGACCGTCATTTTGGCTATCTTTTCATTTTGGTTACATTGCGAAGATTTACATATCGTCACCTTGGCTATATTGGCAAGGTGATCTCTTTTATAGATGTTAATATTGTCATTTTTTTTACTCATGCTTATTTTTTCATAAGTGATACATTATCGTGATAACTACATTATTAAGGTGGCGGTATATTGTCATGGTGACTATATTGTCACTATGACTATAATCTCTTAGTGGCTATATTGCTAAGATAATTATATTGTCATGGTGACTATTTCATGATGATGGTTATAATGACATTGAGACTTCATTTAATGGTATTTAATGGTATTTAATGGTATTGATTTTGCCCTTGAAGGTACATCATTATAAAAACGAAAATTTCATTTTCATTAAATTATCAGGTTAATATATTGTCATGATATGCTATATTGTTATATATTCGGTGGTGTCGTGGTGAATGTATATTATGTTGGCTATATTGTAATGGAAGCCATAGAGACAGGGTGGCTATATTTTCATGGTTGGATCATTTTGTCATGACGAATTTATTGTATTTGTGAGTATATTGTCATGGTGACTGTGTTCCCATAATTTCTATATTGTCGTTTGATTTATTGAATTGATGGCAATATTGTCATAGAGACTGTATTATCATGTTGCCTTTATGGTCATCATGATTGTCTTGTCATCGAGACTATATAGTCATGTTGGCTATACTGTCATTAAGATTACATTGTTATGATAACTATACTGCCATGGTGACTATACTGTTAGATAAGTATATTGCCATGATGGCTTTTTGTTAGAGTAGCTATATTGATAAGGTAGCTATATCATTGTGGTGGGTATTTTTTTTCTTTTGGTATATTGCCATGATGGCTATACCAGAATTTTGGCGACATTAGCATGTTGATATATTATCACGGTAGCTACATTTCCAAGGTTAATGTACTTCATGTAAGCTACATTGTAATGATGACGATCCAAGGTGGGTGTATTGTTATTTTCAATATAATGCCATTTTGGCTACATTATCTTGGTCGCTATATCAATTTGATGGCTATATTGCTACAATCAATCTTATCATTGGGGATGTATTTTGTCTTTACCTACAATTTGGTTGTGAGTATATGATCATGATGATATTTTCATGGCGACTTATTTGGTATTGTAAGGGGTAACTGTCTTGATATCATATCATCATGTAACTTATATTTTCATGGTTTTTATACGGTGATGGTTATTACGTCAAAATGCTGATTACATTATCACCATTAATGTAAGATTATGGTAAGTATATAGCAATGAAGATATCTTTTGTGATTATTTTGTTATGTTGACTTCAATTTGATAGTAGTTATATTGGTATGGCAGGTACATTGTCATGGTTCTTACATTGTTTTATGGGCTATACTGTCAAGGTGGCAATATAGTAATGATAAATCTTCGACGCTATTGTCTCCTGGACAGTATATATCCTGGAGGCTATATGTCTCCTATGATCCGAAAGCGACTATTTTGTCACGTTATCTCTATTATCAGGTGGCTATATTGACATAGTGAATATATTTTGAATATTTCTTTCACGTTCCGTTGACCATATCGTCATATCACTTATGTGGTCATCGTGGCTTTGTTGTTATAGTGAATATATTGTCGTTATGAATATACTATCATCATGGCTAAATTGTCATGGGAAATATGTTGATATGGATGCTATATTCTCATGATACTTATATAGTAATTGTAAATCTCTTTTCAAGGTGATTCTAATGTCAATGTGATTGATTTATATCGTAACATTATTTTTATGGTTGTAGTACTATCATTGTGGCTATTTTGTCGTTTGATGTGTTTTCAATGTTACTATTTTATGAATATGGCTTTATTGTCAGTGTAGCTATACTTTCATTGGGAACAAATTTTCATATTGACGGTATTGTCATTATGAAATAAAGTCATTTTGGCTTTACGTTGGGTTACGTTGCTATGCTGTATATATAGTCACCTTGGCCATATTGGGAAGGTGATCTTTTTTATAGGTGGTATATTGTCATTTTTTGATCGTGCATATTCTGTCATAAGCAATATATTATCATGACAACTATATCATTAAGGTGAAAATATTGTCATGGCGAATATATCGTCTTTATGACTGTAATCTTATAATGAAAATATAGCTACCCTGATATATAGAAAACCTGAAAAGACAATTACGTCCTTGTAATACACCAAAAATAACAAATAGCCATCATGGCAATATATTCATCAAACAATATAACCACCATGGCAATATACTTGCCATATCAATATAATATCAATGGAAATATAAGCACCATGACCATATAGACACGATGACAATACAACCACCAAGATAATACAGGAAACATGACATTACACTATGACAATATTGTCATCAACTAAACAAATCAAATGGCAATATATATATTATGGCAACAGTCACCATGACAATATACCCACAAATGCAATATAATCGACATAAAATGATTATGTTATGAAAATATAGCCACTCTGCAACTATGGCTTGCATTCCAATGTACCCAGTATAATAATATATATACCATTATTCCTGAAACCATAATGATATAGCATATCAGGACAATATAGCCCCCTACTGATTTAATCAAAATAAAAATCTCGTTTTATAGTGATACATCCTCAAGGGCAAAAACCAACACCATTATAAAAGCTATCGTGAAAATGTAGTCACCATGAAATTATAACCATCATGATAAGATAGTCACCATGACAATATAGTTATCTTGGCAAGATATCCAACATGAGATAATACTCATGATAACAATATAGTCACAACGCCAATATACAGTCACCGGAATATTATAGCTATCATGATAGTATATCACTTAAGACAATATATGCATGATTGAAAAAAGTGACAATATAGCAAATATAAAAAAGATCGCATTTCTATTATAGCCAAGGTGACGATATATACATGATAGTAATGAACCAAAATAAGCAGATATCCAAAATGACGAAAAGCTCATATTGACAATACTGCCACTATGAATATATATTCTCCACGACACTATATCTACACTGACAGTAAAGCTATCTTCACAAAAGCGTAAAATTGAAAATACAGCATACGACAATATAGCCACCTTGACAATACGTCCACTTTGACACAAATGTCACGATACAAATCAAGCGCCAGGACATTAGAATCACCTTGATAGTGATCTTAAAATAACTTTATAAATATCATGAAAATATTGCCCCCATGTCAACATATTTGCTACGACAATTTAGCCATTATGATAATATAGTCACGACGACAATGTATTTATTGTAACAATAAAGCTACCATGATCATTTAACTGATATGACAATATAGTCAATGCAAAACTATAGAAACATTCAATGTATATTCACAATTTCAATATAACCACCTGACAATATAGACAATATAGATACTGTGAATAAATTGTCGCTTTCGGATCATAGCAAACATATAAACTAAAGGACAATATAGTCTCTGTGAAAAAACAATGACTCAGACAGGATTTATCATTATCATATAGTCATGACATTAAAGTTGTCATGCAATTGTTGTCAACATGACAAAATTATCACAACGATATAAAACGACATTACAATATAGTTACCGTAATCATACACCAATCCTGATCATGTAATCAGCAGGTTGACATAAACAATATCACAATTTAAAAGCCATGACAATATAAGTGACTTGATGATATGGTATCCATTCACTTACACTTACCATACCAAAATGAGCCCCCATGAAAATATTATTATCATGATCATATAATCACATCAATATTATAGCTTATAAGAAATTATGTCCCGAACGACAAAATCAACCGTAGCAATTTAGCCATCAAGTTGATATAGCGACCAAGATAATGTAGCTATGATGGCATTGTATCTAAAATAACAATACAGCCACCATGCCAATGTCTTCACCATGACAATGTAGCTACCATGAAAATATAGTAACCTTGACTATGTAGCCACCATGATAAATTATTTAAATTGAAAACTATCCACAACAAGAGTTTAGCTGCTAAGACACTATGTCACCATGCCAATATCGCCAAAATGTTATTATTGCCATCATGATAATATACCGCCAGAAATGAAATATATATACCCACTACTCGACAATATAGCTATTCTGACAATATTGTCAACGTGAAAAGACATTCACCTCCTTGTCATATAACGAAAATGACAGATAGCCATCACGGTAATATAGTGACCTAACAATACAGCCACCATGGCAATATAGCTACCATAACAATGTAATCTTAATGACAATATAGCCAACATGACTCTATAGTTACGATGAGAATACAACCACCGTGAGAAAACAAATAATATGACAGTACCGTCTCTAAGACAATATTGCCATCAATTCAACAAATTAAAGGACAATATATATATTACTGCAACACAGTCATCATGACAATATACTCAGATATGCTATTATAATCGCCATAATAAGATCATTCTACCATGAAAATATAGCCACCTTACCATTTTGGTTTACGTTGCAATGTAGCCACTAGAATAAAAGATTTACAATGACAGTACTGAAACCATATCAATATAAGATATCATGGCATGTAGTCACCTGATAATTTTATCAAAATGACAATTTCTCTTCTATAATGGTATATCCTCAAGGGTAATATGAACACCATTAAAAAAGATTTTATGAAAATACAGTTACTATGACGTAAATATCATGATAAAAAGTCACCATGACACTATAGTTATCTTGGAAATATAGCCACTATGACATTATAGTCATAATGACAATATAGTCGCTATGACAATATTGTCACCATAAAAATATAATTATCATGATAACATATCGCTTATGACAAAGTATGCATGAGTTTAGTAATGACAATATACCACCTATAAAATGATCACCTTGTGAATATGGCTAAGGTGACGAAGTATACATCATAGCAACGTATCTAAAATGAAAAGTTAGCCAAAATGACAGTATCTTCATAATGACAATACTGCCACTATGAAAATATGTTCCCCATGACACTATAGCTAAACTAACAATAAAGCCGTTTTCACAAAAGAGTAACATTGAAAATACCGCAAACGAGAATATGGCCACCATGATAGTACGGCCAGCATTACAATAATATCATGATATAAATCCTCACCATGACATTGGTCACCTTGATAATAAACTTACAATAACTTTATGAATATGATGATAATATAGCCTCTATGTCAACATATTTGCCATGACAATTTGGCCATTATGATAATACAGTCACGATGATGATTTAATCACTATAACAATATAGCCACAGTGATCATATAACTGATGTGAAAATACAGTCAATGGAACGAAAAAGAAATATACAAATCATATTCACTATGGCAATATTACCATATGACAATATAGATACTGTGACAAATAGTCGCTTTTGAATCATAGAAAACATATAGCCTGCAGGACAATATAGTCTCTATGAGAAAATAGCGACCAAGACAGGATATATCATTATAATATAGACACCTTGATAGTATAACTCATAAACCAATGTATTATTATTGTAGCTAAATTTTTCAAGGTTGATATATTTTCATGGTAGCTATATTGTCATGGTGACGATATTGGCATTGTGGCTCTATTGTGCTATAATGTTATCATGGCTACATTATCTTGGTCGCTTGATTAACTTTATGGCTATATTGCTCTGGTCAATTTTGTCGTTGTGGCTATATTTTGTCATTAGCTACAATTTTTTGTGGTTATGTGATCTTGATAATATATTATCATGGTGGCTTACTTGGTATTTTGAGTGTAATTGTATGAATATCACAACATCATACTACTTACATTGTCATGGTTTTTATACTGTTATGGTGTTTATGTCAACTTGGTGATAACATTAGGATTGAAGTATGATTATGGTAACTATATAGCAATGGCGATTATACTTTTTTATTATTATATTGTGGTGACTACATTTTCATTATAGTTATATTGTTATGGCATGTACATTTTCATGGTTGTTACATTGTTTTAATGGCTCTGCTCTCAAGGTGGCTATATTATAATGATTAATCCTGTTTTGGACGCTATTTTGTCATGGACAATATATTGTCCTGGAGCCTATATGTTTGCTATGATCGGAAAGCAACTATTTTATCACAACATCTATACTGTCAGGTGGCTATATTGCCATAGTGAATATATTTTGAATGTTTCTCCATTTTTGCATTAACCATATTGTCATATCAGTTATATGATCATGGAGGATTTATTGTTGTAGTAAATACATTGTCGTGGTGACTATACTGTAATAATAGCTAAACTGTTCTGGGAAATACAGTGTAGCCACCATGACAATAATGTCACGGTATAAATCAATCGTCATGACATTAGCGTCACCTTGACAATAAGTATATAATGAGTACATAGATATCATGAAAATATAGCGTCCATATAAATATATTCGTCGTGAAAATATGGCTCCCATATAAATATTTTTGAAATGACAATCTAACCATTATGATAATATAATCAAGACAATAATATATTCACCATAACCATAAAGCCACCATGGTCACATGAATAATTTGACAACATAGTCAACGTAACAATAAACGCATTTATAAATTGTATTCACCACGGAAATATCGCCACATGACAATAGAGATAATGTGACAAAATAGCGAAGAAGAAAGGATTTATCATCACATTACAGTTACCTTGACAGTATAGCCAATAAAACAGTAGAACAACGAAGAAAATGTACCTGCCATGGCAATATAGCTGCCATGAAAATATAGTTACTATGACAAATTCATTACAATGAAATATAAACGATATCACATTATAGTTTCGATAATCATCCACCAATCATGATGATATCATCAGCAGGTTGACATAAACACAATCATAGTATAAAAACCATGACAAAATAGGTGACATGATGATAAGATATCCGTACACTTACACTCACTATCCTAAATAAGAAGCCATGAAAATAATATCAAGATCATATAATCACAATAACTATGTAGCTGAAAAAATATATCCTTAGCGACAAAATTAACCATCGCAATACAGCCAGGATAATGTAGCCATGATAGCATTATAGCACAATAAAGCCAACATGCCAATATCCTCACCATGACATTGTAGCTACCATGAAAATATATTAACCTTAAAAATGTAGCCACAATGATAATCTATTCCCATGAAAATATCCACAGCAACAATTTTGCTGCTAAGACACTATATTACCATGCCAATACCACCAAAATGTTAGTGAAGCTATCATATCAAAATACCTCCAGAAAAAAAAAAAAATCCCACAGCAACAATACAACTAACATGACAATATAGCAGCCTTGATGATATACCCAATATGACAGAACAGCCACCAGGACAATAAAATCACGATATAAATCAATCACAATGACATCAGAGTCACCTTGATAATAAACTTTCAATGACTATATAAGTATCATGAAAATATTACGTCAGTATCAACATATTTACCACGACAATTTAACCATTATGATAGTATAGTCAAAACAATTTATTTACCGTAATAATAAAATCACCATGATCATATAAGTTATATGAACATATATTCAATGCAACAATAGATAAACAGTCAAATTATATTCACTATGCAATATAGCCACCTGACAATATAGACGTTGTGACAAAATAGTCGCTTTCGGATCATAACAATCATATATCCTCCAGCACATTGTAGTGTCCTTGATAAAATAGCGACAAAAAAGGATTTATCATTAAAATATAGCTACCTTAACAGTATAGCCAATAAAACAATGTAACAACCATGAAAATATACCTGCCATAACAATATAGCTAACATGAAAATGAAGTTACCTTGACAAAATAATCACAATGAAATATTATCGCCTTTGCTATATAGTTACCATTATCATACACCACTCATGATGAGATAATCAGGAGGTTGACATAAAAACCATCACAGTATAAAAACCATGACAATATAGTTGACATGATATATGATATCCATACATTTACACTCAAAATACTAAATAAGTCGCCATGAAAATATTGTTATAATTATCATATAATCCGAAAAAAATTTAGCTAACAGCAAAACACATCCCCAACGACAAAATTGACCATAGCAATATGGCCATCAACTTAATATTGCGACCAAGATTATGTAGTCCTAATGGCATTATACTAAAAATAACAATGCAGCCACCGTGCCAATATCGTCACCATGACAATGTAGCTACCCAGACAATGTATTAACCTTGACAATGTAGCTACCATGAGAATGTTTTCCTATGGAAAAATATCCACAACAGTTTAGCTGCTAAGACACTATATCACTATGTCAATATCAACAAAATATTAGTATAGCCATCATGGCAGTATACAGCCAGAAAAAATAAACGATATAGCTAACATGACAATATAGCTACCCGGACATTATAGCCAACATGAAATGACAGTCCTCTCCTTGTAATACGACAAAAATGACAAATAAGCACCATGACAATATAGTCGCCTTACAATATATCAACAATGGCAATATATTTACCATAACAATATGATTTTAATTTTGATATAGCCACCATGACCATATAGTCACGATGAACATACAACCACCATGACAATACAGACAACATAAGAATACATTCTGTATCACAATATTGCCATCAAATCAACAAATTCAAAGACTACATATATAATATGGCATCACAGTAATCATGACAATATACTCACAAATGCAATATAATCGCCATAAGAAAATGATCCGACTATGAAAATCTTGCCAACATTCCAATATGGCTTCCATTGCAATATAGCCACCATAATAATACATTCACCATGACAGTACTGATACCATAACGATATAGCATATCATATCAATTTAGTCAACGGGTAATTCATTAAATATGAAAATCTGCTTCTATAATGATATGTCCTCAAGGGCAAAATCAACACCATTATAAAAGCTGCCTTGAAAATGCAGTCACAATGACCTTATAAACTTCATGATAAAATAGTCACTATGACTATGAAATTATCTTTACAATATAGTCTCTGAGACAATATTGCCATCAATTGAAATAAATTATCTGACAATATAGATAATATGGCAACACAGTCACCACGGCAATATACTCAGAAATGCATTATAATCGCCATAATAAAATCATCTTGTGAAAATATAGCCACCTTACCACTTTGGTTTCCATTGCAATGTAGCCAAAGTAATAGAAAATTTACTATGACAGTACTGAAACCATAACAATATAGGATATCATGGCAATGTAGTCACCTGGTAATTTAATTAAAATGACAATGTCTCTTCTGCAATCGTATATCCTCTAAAGCAATATCAACACCATTAAAAAAGCTTCTATGAAAATACAGTCATTATGAGATTATAAATATCGTGATAAAAAAAGGCACTATGACAGTATAGTTATCTTGGCAATATAGCCACTGTGACATTAAAATCATAATGACAATATAGTCGCTTTGACAATATTGTCACCATAAAAATATAATTATAATGATAATATATCGCTTATGACAAATTATGCAAGAGTTAGATAATAGCAATATATCACCGATAAAAATGATCACCTTGCCATATAGCTAAGGTGACGATATACATATCATAGCAATGTAACTAAAATGAGAAGATAGCCAAAATGACGTTATGTTCATAATGACAATACTGCCAGTATGAAAATACGCTCCCCATGACACAATAACTACACTGACAATAGAGATATATTCACAAAAGTGTAACATTGAAAATTCAGCTACATTGTCATGGTGACGATGTTGGCATATTGGCTGTATTGTTATTTTCAATGTAATGCCATCCTAACTACATTATCTTGGTCGCTATATTTACTTGCTGGCTATATTGCTATGGTTAATTTTGTCGTTGGGGATATATTTTTTCATTAACTACAATTTTGTTTTAATCGTACGATCATGATAACAATATTTTCATGGCAGCTTATTTGGTAATGTGAGTGCAAGTGTGTGGATATCAGATTATAATGTCACTATATTGTCTTGGTTTTTATACTGTGATGGGGTTTATGTCAGCCTCCTGATGATATTTTCTTGATTGATATATGATTATGGTAACTAAATTATAATGGCCATTATAGCTCATTGTGACAATTTTTGTAATATTACCTACATTTTCATGGTAGCTATATTGTTATGGCAAGTACGTTTTTCATTGTTGTTTCATTGTTTTATCGACTATAGTGTCAAGCTCACTATATCTTAATGAGAAATCTTGTCTTAGTCTCTATTTTGTCATGGACACTATATTGTCCTGGATCCAATATGTTTGCTATGATCGGAAAGAGCCTACTTTGTCACAGCATCAACATTGTCAGGTGCTTATAATACCATTATGAATATGATTTGAAGGCTTCCTTATTGTTGCGTTAACTGTATTGCCATTTCACTTATATGATCATGGCTATATTGTTATAGTGAATATATTGCCGCAGTGACTATATTATCAAATCTGCTAAATTGTCATGGTAAATATGTTGATATGGAAGGCTTACTTTTTTGATATTTATATAGTCAGTTCTATTTTATCATCAGGGTGACTCTAATGTCAACTCAACTGAATCATATCGTGACATTATTGTCATATTGGCTGTACTGTCACGTTATCTATATAGTCGTTTACTGTATTTTCAATGTTACTCTTTTGTGAAGATAGTTTTCTTGTCATTGTAGCTATAGTGTCATGGAGAATATATTTTCGTGGTAGCAGTATTGTCATTATGAACATACCGTCATTTTGGCTACCTTCACATTTTGGCTACATTGCAAAGATTTACGTATCGTCACCTTGCCTATATTGGCTAGGTGATCTCTTTTATAGATGTTATATTGTCATTTTTTTAATCATGCATATTTTTTCATAAGCGATACATTATCATGATAACTATATTATTGAGGTGACAATATATTGTCATGGTGACTATATTGCCATTATGACTCTAATCTCTTAGTGGCTATATGGCTAAGATAACTATATTGTATTGGTGATTATTTCATGATAATAGTTGTAATGATATTGTGACTACATTTTCATAGTAGCTTATTTAATGGTGTTGATTTTGCCCTTGAAGATATATCATTATAATATTGGAATTTCATTTTGATTAAATTATCAGGTAAATACATTGTCATGATATGCTATATTGTTATAGTTTCAGTACTGTCATGGTGAATGTATATCATGTGGGCTACATTACAATGTAGGCCATAGTAGCAGGTGGCTATATTTTCATGGTTGGATCAGTTTGTTATGACGATTTTATTGTATTTGTGAGTATATTGTCACGGTGACAGTGTTGCCATAATTTCTATATTGTCATTTGATTTATTGAATTGATGGCAATATTGTCATAGAGACTGTATTGTCATGTTGCCTGTATGGTCATCATGGTTGTCTTGTCATCGTGACTATATGGTCATGGTGGCTATACTGTCATTAACATTACAATGTTATGGTAACTATATTGCCATGGTGGCTATATTGTTGGGTAACTATATTGCCATGGTGGCTATATTGTTGGGTAACTATATTGGAATAATGGCTTTTTGTCAGAGTAGCTATATTGTTAAATTAGATATATTATTGTGTAGGGTATTTTTTTTTCTTTTGGTATATTGCCATGATGGTTATACTAGAATTTTGGCAATATTAGCATGGTGATATAGTGTCTTCGCAGCTCAACTGTTGTTGTGAATATTTTTTCATGGAAATATATCATCATGGTAGCTACATTATCAAGGTTACTATATTTCATATAAGCTACATTGTAATGATGACGATATTGGCATGGTGGGTGTATTGTTATTTTCAATATAATGCCAACCTTGGCTACATCATCTTGGTCGCTATTTCAACTTGATGACTATATTGCTACCGTCAATTTTATCGTTTGGGATGTATTTTGTCTTTACAAACAATTTGGTTGTGATTATATGATGGTGATAATATTTTTATGGGGGCTTATTTGGTAACTTGAGTGTAACTGTCTGGATATCATATTATCATGTAACTTAGATTGTTATGGTTTTTATTCGGTGATGGTGCTTATGTCAAAATTCTGATTATATTATCATCATTAATGTATGATTATGGTAACTATATAGCAAATGCGATATCTTTTGTGATTATTTTGGTATGTTGACTTCATTTGATAGTAGTTATATTGGAATGGCGGGTACATTTTCATGGTTCTTACATTGTTTTATGGGCTATACTGTCACGGTGGCTATATAGTTGTGATAAATCCTGTCCTGGACGCTATTGTCTCCTGGACACTATATATCCTGGAGGCTATATGTTTCCTATGATCCGAAAGAGACTATTTTTTCACGGCATCTATATTTTCAGGAGCCTATATTGACATAGTGAATATATTTTGAATGTTTCTTTAATGTTGCGTTGACTATATTGTCATATCAGTTATATGGTTATGGTGGCTTTGTTGTTATAGTGAATATATTGTCGTTGTGACTATACTGGCATAATGGCTAGATTCTCGTGGGTAATATGCTGATATTGGTTCTATATTCTCATGATACTTATATAGTAATTGTAAATCTATTTTCCAGGTGACTCTAATGTCACGGTGATTGATTTATATTGTAACATTATTGTCATGGTGGCTGTACTATCATTTGGCCATTTTGCTGTTTGATCCTTTTTAAATGTTACTATTTTGTGATCATTGCTTTATTGTCATTGTAGCTATACTTTCATTGTGAACATATTTTTATAGTGACGGTATTGTCACGATGAAATAAAGTCATTTTTGCTATCTTCTAATTTGGGATACATTGCTATAATGTATATATCGTCACCTTGGCTATAATGGGAAGGTGATCTTTTTTATAAGTTCTATATTATCCTTTTTTATTCGTGCATATTCTGTCATAAGCGATATATTATCATGGTAACTATATCATTAAGGTGAAAATATTGTCTTGGCGAATATACTGTCTTTATAAGTGTAATCTTACAGTAATAATACAGCTACCCTGATACATAGGCAACATGAAAAGACAATCACCTCCTTGTCATATAACAAATATAACATATAGCCATCATGGCGATATATTCATATAACAATATAGCCACCATGGGAATATAGTTACCATGTCAATGTAATCTTAATGGAAATGATTTAATCAAAATAAAAATCGCGTCTTATAAGGATACACACTCAATTACAAAACCAACACCATTATAAAAGGTACCATGAAAATGCAGTCACCATGACATTATAACCATCATGATATGATAGTCACTATGACAATATAGTTTTCTTGGCAAGATATCCAAAATGAGACTACAGTAATGATAACAATATAGTCACAATTCCAATATATAGTCAATGGAATATTACAGTTATCATGATAACATATCATTTATGATAAAATATGCATGATTAGGAAAATGACAATATAGCAACTATAATATTACCATATATTATCATATAATATTATCATGTCACTATATTTTCATAGTTTTTATACTGTGATGGTGTTTATGTCAGCCTCCTGATGATACTATAATGATTGATATATGATTATGGTAACTAAATTGTAATGGCGGTTGTTTCATTGTGACAATTTTGTCATGTTGCCTATATTTTCATGGTAGCTATATTGTTATGGCATGTACATTTTTATTGTTGTTTCATTGTTTTATTGGCAATTCTGTCAAGGTGACTATATTTTAATGAGAAATCTTCTCTTGGTCGCTATTTTGTCATGGACACTATATTGTCCTGGAGCCTATATGTTTGCTATGATCCGAAAGAGACTATTTTGTCACAGCATCAATACTGTCAGGTGCTTATTTTACCATAATTGATATAATTTGCAGGCTTCCTTATTGTTGCGTTCACTGTATTGTCATATCACTTATATGATCATGGTTATATAGTTAGAGTGAATATATTGCCGTCGTGACTATATGATCATATTGGCTAAATTGTCATGGGAAATATGTTGACATGGAAGCATTATTCTCATAATATTTATATCGTCAGTACTATTTTATTATCAGGGTGACTCACATGTCACCGCGACTGAATTATATCGTGACTTTATTGTCATAGTAGCTATACTGTCATGGTGGCTATATGGTCGTTTGTTGTACCTTCAATGTTACTCTTTTGTGAAGATTGCCTTATTGTCACTGTAGCTATAGTGTCATGGGGGATATATTTTCATGGTAGCAGTATTGTCATTATGAACATACCGTCATTTTGGCTATCTCTTCATTTTGGTTACATTGCGAAGATTTACATATCGTCACCTGGGCTATATTGGCAAGGTAATCTCTTTTATAGTTGCTATATTGTCATATTTTTAATCATGCATAATTTTTTCATTAGCGATACATAATCGTGATAACTATATTACAAAGGTGACAGTATATTGTCATGGTGACTATATTGTCATTATGACTATAGTCTCATAGTGGCTATATTGCTAAGATGATTATATTGTAATGGTGACTATTTCATGATGATGGATATAATGACATTGACTGTATTTTCATTGTAGCTTATTTACTGGTGTTGATTTTGCTCTTTAAGATATATCATTATAAAACCGAAAATCTCATTTTGATTAATTTATCAGGTGAATACACTGTCATGATATGGTATATTGTTATAGCTTCAGTACTGTCATGGTGAATGTATATAATGTGGGCTACATTACGATGGAAACCATACTGTCAGGGTGGCTATATTTTCATGGTTGGATCATTTTGTTATGACGATTTTATCGTATTTGTGAGTATATTGTCATGGTGACTGTGTTGCCATAATATCTGTAATGTCCTGGACATTATATATCCTGCAGGCTATATTGTCATGTAAGTTATATGATCATGGTAGCTTTATTGCCATCGTGAATATATTGTCGTTGTGACTATATCATCATAATGGCTAAATTGTCATAGGAAATATGTTGACATTGGGGCGATATGTTCATGTTATCTATAAAGTCATTGTAAGATTACCATCAAGGTGAATCTAATGTCCTGGCGATTGATTAAATCGTGAAATTATTGTCAAGATGGATGTATTGTCTTGGTGGCTATATTGTCGTTTGATGTACTTTCAATGTTTTCAGTGCTGTATTGTCATTTTGAATATAGTGTCATGGGGAATAAATTTTCATAGTAGCAGTATTGTCATTATGAATATGCCGTCATTTTGGCTATCTCCTCATTTTGGGTACATTGCGAAGATTTACATAACGTCTCCTTGGCTATATTGGCAAGGTGATTTCTTTTATAGTTTGCTATATTGCCATCTTTTCAATCATGCATATTTTTTCATACGAGATGCATTATCGTGATAACTATGTTATAAAGGTGACAGTACATTGTCATGGTGACTATATTGTCATTATGACTACAATCTCTTAGTGGCTATATTGCTACGATAGATATATTGTAATGGAGACTATTTCATGATGATGGTTATAATGATATTGTGCTCAAATTTTCATTGTAGCTTATTTAATGGTGTTGATTTTGCCCTTGAAGATATATCCTAAAAAAAAAACGAAATTTTATTTTGATTAAATCATCAGGTGAATACATTGTCATGACATGCTATATATAGTTATAGTTTCAGCACTATCATGGTGGATGTATATTATGTTGGCTACATTACAATGGAAGCCATAGTGGCAGGGTGGCTATATTTTTATGGTTGGATCATTTTGTTATGACGATTTTATTATATTTGTGAGTATATTTTCATTGTGACTGTGTTGCCTTAATTTCTATATTGTCATTTGATTTATTGAGTTGATGGCAATATTGTCATAGAGACTGTATTGTCATGTTACCTGTATGGTCATCATGGTTGTCTTATCATCGTGACTCTATGGTCATGGTGGCTATACTGTCATTAAGATTACATTGTTATGGTAACTATATTCCTATGGTGGCTATATTGTTAGGTAACTATATTGCCATGATGGCTTTTTGTCAGAGTGCCCATATTGCTAAGTTACCTAGCTATATCATTGTGGTTGGTATTTTTTTCTTTTGGTATATTGCCATGATGGCTATACTAGAAATTCGGCGATATTAGCATGATGATATAGTGTCTTCGCAGCTCAACTGTTGTTGTGGACAATTTTTCAATTGGAATATGTTATTATGGTAGCTACCTTGTCAAGGTTACTATATTTCATGTAAGCTACATTTTAATGATGACGATATTGGCATAGTGGGTATATTATTCATGTTTTTATTCATATATTTTGCTTTGTCGCTGTCTCCCGCGTTAGCGAGGTAGCGCAAGGAAACAGACGAAAAAATGGCCCAACCCACCCTCATACACATGTATATACATACACGTCTACACACGCAAATATACATACCTATACATCTCAACGTATACATATATATATACACACACACACACATGCATATATATACACATGTACATAATTCATACTGTCTGCCTTTATTCATTCCCATCGCCACGTCGCCACACATGAAATAACAACCCCCTCCCCCCACTCATGAGGGCGAGGTAGCGCTAGAAAAGACAAAAAAGGCCACATTTGTTCACACTCTGTCTCTAGCTGTCATGTAATAATGCACCGAAACCACAGCTCCCTTTCCACATCCACGCCACACGGAACTTTCCATGGTTTACCCCAGACGCTTCACATGCCCTGGTTAAATTCATTGACAGCACGTCGACCCCGGTATACCACATCGTTCCAATTCACTCTATTCCTTGCACGACTTTCACCCTCTTTTATGTTCAGGCCCCGATCACTCGAAATCTTTTTCACTCCATCTTTCCACCTCCAATTTGGTCTCCCACTTATCCTCGCTCCCTCCACCTCTGACACATATATCCTCTTGGTCAATCTTTCCTCACTCATTATCTCCATGTGACCAAATCATTTCAAAACACCCTCTTCTGCTCCCTCAACCACACTCTTTTTATTTCCACACATCTCTCTTACCCTTACATTACTTACTCGATCAAACCACCTTACACCACATATTGTCCTCAAACATCTCATTTTCAGCATATCCACCCTCTGCGCACAACTCTATCCATCGCCCACGCTTCGCAACCATACAACATTGTTGGAACCACTATTCCTTCAAATATACCCATTTTTGCTTTCCGAGATAATGTTCTCGACTTCCACACATTATTCAAGGCTCCCAGAATTTTCACCCCCTCCCCCACCTTATGATTCACTTCCGCTTCCATGGTTCCATCCGCTGCCAGATCCACTCCCAGATATCTAAAACACTTCACTTCCTCCAGTTTTTCTCCATTCAAACTTACCTCCCAGTTGACTTGACCCTCAACCCTACTATACCTAATAACCTTGCTCTTATTCACATTTACTCTCAACTTTCTTTTTTCACACACTTTACCAAACTCAGTCACCAGCTTCTGCAGTTTCTCACATGAATCAGCTACCAGCGCTGTATCATCAGCGAACAACAACTGACTCACTTCCCAATCTCTCTCATCCACAACAGACTGCATACTTGCCCGTCTTTCCAAAACTTTTGCATTCACCTCCCTAACAACCCCATCCATAAACAGATTAAACAACCATGGAGACATCACACACTCCTGCCGCAAACCTACATTCACTAAGAACTAATCACTTTCCTCTCTTCATACACGTACACATGCCTTACATCCTCGATAAAAACTTTTCACTGCTTCTAGCAACTTGCCTCCCACACCATATATTCTTAATACCTTCCACAGAGCATTTCTATCAACTCTATCATATGCCTTCTCCATATCCATAAATGTTACATACAAATCTATTTGTTTTTCTAAGTATTTCTCACATGCATTCTTCAAAGCAAACTCCTGATCCACACATCCTCTACCATTTCTAAAACCACGCTGCTCTTCCCCAATCTGATGCTCTGTACATGCCTTCACCATCTCAATCAATACCCTTCCATATAATTTCCCAGGAATTGTCAACAAACTTATACCTCCATAATTTGAGCACTCGCCTTTCTCCCCTTTGCCTTTATACAATGGCAATATGCAAGCGTTCCTCCAATACTAAGGCACCTCACCATGAACCATACATATTTTAAAAAACCTTACCAACCAGTCAACAAAACAGTCACACAATTTTTTAATAAATTCCACTGCAATACGATCCAAACCTGCTGCCTTGTCGACCTTCATATTCCGCAACGCTTTTACTACCTCTTCTCATTTTACCAAATCATTTTCCCTAACACTTTCACTTTGCACACCACTTCGACCAAAACACCCTATATCTGCCACTCTATCATCAAACACATTCAACAAACTTTCAAAATACTCACTCCATGTCCTTCTCACATCACCACTACTTGGTATCACCTCCCCATTAGCCCCCTTCACTGAAGTTCCCATTTGTCCACTTGTCTTACGCACTTTATTTACCTCCTTCCAAAACATTTTTTTATTCTCCTTGAAATTTAATGATACTCTCTCACCCCATCTCTCATTTGCCCTCTTTTTCACCTCTTGCACCTTTCTGTTGACCTCCTGCCTCTTTCTTTTATACATCTCCCACTCATTTGCATTATTTTCCTGCAAAAATCGTCCAAATTGCCTCTCTCTTCTCTTTCACTAACAATCTTACTTCTTCATCCCACCACTCACTACCCTTTCTAATCTGCCCACCTCCCACGTTTCTCATGCCACAAGCATCTTTTGCGCAAGCCATCACTGTTTTCCTAAATACCTCCCATTCCTCCCCAACTCCCCTTACCTCCTTTGTTCTCACCTTTTTCCATTCTGTACTCAGTCTCTCCTGGCACTTCCTCACACATGTGTCCTTCCCAAGCTCACTTACTCTTACAACTCTCTTCACCCCAACATCCTCTCTTCTTTTCTGAAAACCTCTACAAATCTTCACCTTAGCCTCCACAAGATAATGAACCGACATCACTCCAGTTGCACCTCTCAGCATATTAACATCCAAAAGTCTCTCTTTTGCGCGCCTATCAATTAACACATAATCCAATAACGCTATCTGGCCATCTCTCCTACTTACATACGTATACTTATGTATATCTCTCTTTTTAAACCAGGTGTTCCCAATCACCAGTTCTTTTTCAGCACATAAATCTACAAGCTCTTCACCATTTCCATTTACAGCACTGAACACCCCACGTATACCAATTATTCCCTCAAGTGCCACATTGTTCACCTTTGCATTCAAATCACCCATCACTATAACCCGGTCTCGTGCATCAAACCACTAACACACTCATTCAGCTGCTCCCAAAACACTTTCCTCTCATGATCTTTCTTCTCATGTCCTGGTGCATATGCACCAATAATCACCCATCTCTCTCCATCCACTTTCAGTTTTACCCATATCAATCTAGAGTTTACTTTCTTACACTCTATCACATACTCCCACAACTCCTGTTTTAGGAGTAGTGCTACTCCTTCCCTTGCTCTTGTCCTCTCACTAACCCCTGACTTAACTCCCAAGACATTCCCACACCACTCTTCCCCTTTACCCTTGAGCTTCGTTTCACTCAGAGAAAAAACCTCCAGGTTCCTTTCCTTAAACATACTACCTATCTCTCCTTTTTTCTCATCATGATTACATCCACACACATTTAAACACCCCAATCTGAGTCTTCGAGGATGAGCACTCCCCGCATGACTCCTTCTTTTGTTTCCCCTTTCAGAAAGTTTAAAATACAATGAGGGAAGGGTTTCTAGCCCCCAGCTCCCGTCCCCTTTGGTCGCCTTCTACGACACGTGATGAATGCGTGGGAAGTATTCTTTCTCCCCTATCCTTTATTTGATATATTATCATTTCCAATGTAATCCCATCATGGCTACATTATCTTGGTCGAAATATCAACTTGATGGCTATATTGCTATGGTCAATTTTATCGTTGGGGATATAATTTGTCTTTACCTACATTTTGGTTGTGATTATATGACCATGATAATATTTTTATGGCGGCTTATTTGGTATCTTGAGTGTAACTGTCTGGATGTCATATCATCATGTAACTTGCACTGTCATAGTGTTTATACGGTGATGGTGCTTATGTCAAAATGCTGATTATATTATCATCATTAATGTATGATTATGGTAACTATATAGCAATGGCGATATCTTTTGTGATTATTTTGGTATGTTGCCTTCATTTTGATAGTAGTTATATTGGTGTGGTAGGTACATTTTCATGGTTCTTACAATGTCTTTTGGGCTATACTGTCAAGATGGCTGTATAGTAATGATAAATCCTGTCTTGGACGATATTGTCTCCTGAACAATATGTATCCTGGTGGCTATATGTTTTCTATGATCTGAAAGCGATTATTTTGTCACGGTATCTATATTGTCATGTGGCTATATTGGCATAGTGAATATATTTTGAATGTTTCTTTAATGTTGCGTTGACTATATTGTCATATCAGTTATGTGGTCATGGTGGCTTTGTTGTTATACTGTATATATTGTCGCTGTGATTATACAATCATAATGCCTAAATTGTCATGGGAAATATGTTGATATGGATGCTATATTCTCATGATACTTATATAGTAATTGTAAATCTATTTTCAAGGTAACTCTAATGTCACGGTGATTGATTTATATTGTAACATTATTGTTATGGTGGCTGTACTATCATGGTGGCTACTCTGTCGTCTGATGCGTTTTCAATGTTACTATTTTGTGAATGTTTTGTCATTATTGTCAGTGTAGCTATACTTTCATTTGGAACAAATTTTCATAGTGACGGTATTGTCATTATGAAATAGTCATTTTGGCTATCTTCTAATTTGGGTTACATTGCTATGATGTATGTATCGTCACCTTAGCTATATTGGAAAGGTGATCTTTCTCCATTGTAGTATATTGTCATTTTCTAGTGGTTCATATTCTGTCATAAGTGATATATTATCCTGATAACTATAACATTAAGGTAAAAAATATTTGTCATGGCGACTATATTGTCTTTATGACTGTAATCTTCTAGGAACTATATAGCTACACTGATATATAGGCAACATGAAAAGACAATCACCTCCTTGTAATATAACAAAAATAACAAAAAGCCATCATGGTAATATATCCATCTAACAATATAGCCACCATGGCAATATAGTTATCATATCAATATAATATCAATGGAAATATAACCACCATGACCATATAGACAAAATGACAGTGCAACCACATGATATTACATTATGACAATATTGCCATCAATTCAACAAATCAAATGATAATATAGATATTATGGCAACAGTCACCATGACAATATACTCACAAATGCAATACAATCGACATAACAAAATGATTATATTATGAAAATATAGCCAGTCTGCTGCTATGGCTTCCATTGTAATGTAGCCAAATTGAAAATACATATACTATGAAATTCCTGAAACGAAATCAATATAGCTTATCACGACAATGTAGTCCCCTAATGATTTAATCAAAATGAAAATCTCGTTTTATGATGATACATGCTCAAAGGCAAAACCAACACCATTATAAAAGCTACCATGAAAACGCAGTCATCATGACATTATAACCATCATGATAAAATGATCACCATGACAATATAGTTATCTTGGCAAGATATCCAACATGAGATTATAGTCATAATGACAATAGAGTCACAATGCTAATATATAATCATCAGAATGTTATAGTTATCATGATAATGTATCACTTATGACAAAATATGAATGATTAAAAAAATTACAATATAACAACTGTAAAAAAGATCACATTGCTAATATAGCCAAGGTTACTATATATACATGATAGTAATGTAACCAAAATAAGGAGATAGCAAAAATGTTCATAATGACAATATTGCCTCTATGAATATATATCCTCTATAACAATAAAGCCATCCTTCACAAAAAGAGTACTATTGAAAAAACAGCAAACGACTATATAGCCACCAATACAGTACAGCCATCATGACAATAATCTCTAGATATAATTCGATCGCCAGGACATTAGAGTCACTTTGATAATAGGTATACAATGAGTACATAATTATCATGAAAATATAGCGTCCATATTAATATATTTGTCGTGAAAATGCTGCCTCCATATGAATATCTTTGAAATGACAATTTATCCAAAATGATAATATAGTCAAGACGATAATATATTCACCATAACAATAAAGCCACCATGATCACATAAATGATATGACAATATATTCAAGGCAACAATAAACGCACTTATATATCATATTCACTATGGAAATATAGCCACATGAAAATATAGATACTGTGACAAAATAGTCATTTTGGATCATAGCAAACATATAGCGTCCAGGAGAATATAGTCTTTAAGACAAAATAGCGAAGAAGAAAGGATTTGTAATCACAAAACCATGGAAATGTACCTGCCATAACAATATGCTTGCATGAAATTATAGTTACTATGACAAATTCATTACAATTGAATATAAAGGATACCACATTATAGTTTCGATAATCATACACCAATCATGACCATATAAAATAAAACCTTCCAAACAAAGCAAGGGTAGCGACAACGCAGGGAGGAATAACTACAACCTAGCTCTGAAAGAAAAACAGCAGCTCCGTACACGTCGTTAGCTGGTGCGCGACTGTCACTAGGTGACTACATTGTCATGATATGCTATTTTGTAATGGTTTCGGTACTGTCATGGTGAATGTATTATTATGTTGGCTACATTGCAATGGAAGCCATAGTGGCAGGGTGGCTAGATTATCATGTTGGTATCATTTTGTTATCGCGGTCATATTGCATTTGTGAAAATACTGTCAAGGTGACTGTATTGCCATAATAACTATATTATCATTTAATTTGTTGAAGCGATTGCAATATTGTCGGAGAGACTCGAATGTCATGTTGCCTACATTGTCATGATGGTTGCATTGTCATCTTGACCATATAGTCATGTTGGCTATGTTTCCATTGAGATTATATGGTTATGGTAACTATATTATCATGGTGACTATATTGATAGTAAATTGCCATGACGGCTATTTGTCATTTTTGTTACACTGTAAGGTGATTGCTTTTTCATATTGAATATATCATCGGGGTAGACATACGACATACTGTTAAGTTAGCTATAACATTGTAGTGATTATTTTTTTTTTCTAGTGGTATATTGCCATGATGACTAGACTAACATTTTGGCGATATTGGCATGGCATGATTACTGTGCCAATATTGCCGGATGATATTATATACATCATAGCAATGTAACCATAATGTATGATAGCCATCATGACGGTATGTTCATAATGACAATACTGCCACTATGAAAATATACTCAACATGACACTACAGCTACACTGACAATAAAGCAATGTTCACAAAAGAGTAACAGAAAGATCCTACCGTGAATACATAGCCACCCTGCCGCTTTGGCTTCCATTGCAATGTAGCCCCCATTATGATACATTCACCATGACGGTACTGAAACCATAACACTATAGCATAGAATGAATATGTAGTCACCCGATAATTTATTCAAAAAGAAAACTTCGTTTCTATAATGATATATCTTTAAGGGCAAAATCAACACCATTAGAAAGGCTACCATGAAAATACAGTCACCATGACATTATAACCTTCACGATAAAATAGTCACCATGACAAAATAGTCACCATGACAATATGTTGTCAGCTTAAGTAGTATAGTTATCATGATAATGTATCGCTTATGACAAAATATGCATGATTTAAAAAAATGACAATATAGTATCTATAAAAAAGATCACCTTGGCAATATAACCAAGGTGACGATAAAATATATTCATAGCAATGTAACCAAAATGAGAGGATAATGACGTTATATTCATAATGACAATACTAAGACTGTGAAAATATGCTCCTCATGACACTATAGTTAAACTGACAATTAAGCCATATTCTCAAAAGAGTAACATTCAAAATTCAGCAAACGACAATACAGCCACCATTGTAGTGCATCCACCATGACTATAATATTACGGCATAAATCAATCACCGTAATATTAGAGTCACATTGATAATGAACTTTCAATGACTATGTAAATGTTATGAAAATATAGCCTCTATATCAACATATTTGCCATGACAATTTAGCTCTTATGATAATACGGTCACAATGACAGTATATTCACCATAACAATAAGCCACCATGATCATATAACTGATATGACAATATAGTCAACGCAATAATAGAGTTATTTGAATTATATTCACTATGGCAGTATAGCCTCCAAGACAATATAGTCTCCATGAAAAAATAGCGATCAAACAGGATTTATCATTACAATAGAGGCAACTTGACAGTATAGCCAATAGAACAAGCAACAACCATGAAAATGTAGCTGCCATAAGAATATGGCTACCTTAAAAATGCAGTCAACATGATAAAACAATCACAATGAAATATAATCACCGTTACAATATACTTCCCATAATGACTGACCAATCATGACAATATGATTAGCAGGATGACATTGTGTCATCGCAACTAAAGTGTTGTTGTGGATATGTTCCATGGGATTGTATTATGATAGTAGCTACATTGTCAAGGTTACTATATTTTCATGGTAGCTACATTGTCATGGTGACGATATTGGCATAGTGGCCGTATTGCTATTTTCAATATAATGCCATCCTAAGTACATTATTTTGGCCTCTATATCTAATTCCTGGCTACATTGCTATGGCTAATTTTGTCGTTGAGGATATATTTTGTCATTTACTACAATTTTGTTGCAATCATATGATCATGATAATATTTTCTTGGCGGCTTATTCGGTGATGTGAGTGCAAGTGTATGGATTTCATATTATCATATCACTATGTTCTCATTGTTTTTATGCTGTGATGGTGTTTATATCAGCCTCCTGACGATATTACCATGATTGATATATGACTATAGTAACTAAATTGTAATGGCGATTATATTTCAATGTGACAATTTTGTCATTTTGCCTACATTTTCATGGTAACTATATTGTTATAGCAGGTACATTTTCAATGTTGTTTCACTGTCAAGGTGACTATATCTTAATGAAAAATCTTGTCTTGGTTGCTATTTTGTCATGGACACTATATTGTCCTGGAGCCTATATGTTTGCTATGATCCGAAAGAGACTATTTTGTCATAGCATCAATATTATCAGGTGCTTATATTGACATAATTAATATAATTTGAAGGCTTCCTTATTGTTGCGTTTACTGTATCGTCCTGTCCCTTATATGATCATGGCTATATTATTATAGTTAATATATTGCCGTCGTGACTATATTATCATATTGGCTAAATTGTCATGGTAAGTATGTTGACATGGAAGACTGATTATCATGATATTTATATAGTCAGTACTATTTTGTTATCAGGGTGACTCTAATGTCACCGCGACTGAATTATATCGTGACATTATTGTCATAGTGGCTGGACTATCATGGTGGCTATATAGTCGTTTGCTGTATTTTCAATGTTACTCTTTTATGAAGATTGTTTAGTTTCATTGTAGCTATATGTCATGGGGAATATATTTTCTTAGTGGCAGAATTGTTATTGTGAACATACCGTCATTTTGGCTATCTACTCATTTTGGTTACATTGCGAAGATATACATATCGTCACCTTGGCTATATTGGCAAGGTGATCTCTTTTATTGTTGCTATATTTTCAATTTTTTACTCATGCATATATTTTGATGAGCGATACATCATCGTGATAACTATATTATTAAGGTGACGGTATATTGTCATGGTGACTATATTGTCACTATGACTATAATCTCTAAGTGGCTATATTGCTAAGATAATTATATTATCATGGTGACTATTTCATGATGGTTATAATGACATTGTGACTGCATTTTCATTGTAGCTTATCTAATGGTATTGATTTTGCCTTTGAAGATATATGATTGTAAAAACGAAAATTTCATTTTCATTAAATCATCAGGTGAATACATTGTCATGATATGCTATATTGTTATAGTTTCGGTGCTGTCATGGTAAATGTATATTATGTTGACTATATTGCATTGGAAGCCATAGTGGCAGGGTGGCTATATTTTCATGGTTGGATCATTTTGTTATGACGATTTTATTGTATTTGTATTTGCATTTGTCATGGTGACTGTTGCCATAATTTATATATTGTCATTTGATTTATTGAATTGATTGGAATATTGTCATAGAGACTGTATTGTCATGTTGCCTGTATGGTCAACATGATTTTCTTGTCAACGTCACTATATAGTCATGGTGGCTATACTGTCATTGAGATTACATTGTTATTGTAACTATACTGCCATGGTGACTATACTGTTAGGTAACTATATTGCCATGATGGCATTTTGTTAGAGTTGCTATATTATTAAGGTAGCTATATCATTGTGGTGGGTATTTTTTTCGTTTGGTATATTGCCATGATGGTTATACCAGAATTTTGGCGATATTAGCATGGTAATATATTATCATAGTAGCTACATTTCCAAGGTTACTGTACTTCATGTAAGCTACATGGTAATGATGACGATACTGGCAAGGTGGGTGTATTGTTATTTTCAATATAATGCCATTCTGGCAATATTATCTTGGTCTCTACATCAACTTGATGGCTATATTGCTACGGTCAATCTTATCATTGGGGAAGTATTTTGTCTTTACCTAGAATTTGGTTGTGATTATATGATCATATTAATATTTCTATGGCAACTTAATTTGTATAACTTATATTGTCATGGTTTTTATACGGTGATCATTATTATGTCAAAATGCTGATTACATTATCATCATTAATGTATGATTGTGGTAACTATATAGCAATGAAGATATCTTTTGTGAATATTTTGGTATGTTGACTTCATTTTGATAGTAGTTATATTGGTATGGCAGGTACATTTTCATGGTTCTTACATTGTTTTATGGGCTATAGTATCAAGGTGGCTATATAGTAACGTTAAATCCTGTCTTGGACTCTATTGTCTCCAGGACACTGTATATCCTGGAAGCTATATGTTTCCTATGATCCGAAAGCGACTATTTTGTCACGTTATTTATGTTGTCAGATGGCTATATTGACATAGTGAATATATTTTAAATGTTTCTTTAATGTTGCGTTGACTATATTGTCATATCAGTTATGTGGTCATGGTGGCTTTGTTGTTGTTATAGTGAATATATTGTCGTTATGACTATACTATCATCATGGCTAAATTGTCATGGGAAATATGTTGATATGGATGCTATATTCTCATGATACTTATATAGTGATTGTGAATCTCTTTTCAAGGTAACTGTAATGTCACGGTGATTGATTTATTTCGTAACATTATTGTTATGATGGCTGTACTATCATTGTGGCTATTTTGTTTTTTGATGTATTTTGAATGTTACTATTTTGTGAATATGGCTTCATTGTCAGTGTAGCTATACTTTCTTTGGGAACAAATTTTCATAGTGACGGTATTGTCATTATGAAATAAAGTCATTTTGGCTATCTTCTAATTTGGGTTACTTTGCTACGCTGTATATATAGTCACCTTGAGTATATTGGGAAGGTGATCTTTTTTATATTTGGTGTATTGTCATTTTTTTGACCGTGCATATTCTGTCATAAGCGATATATTATCGTGATAAATATATCATTAAGGTGAAAATATTGTCATGGCGACTATATCGTCTTTATGACTGCAATCTTATAATGACAATATAGCTAACCTGATATATATGCAACGTGAAAAGACAATCCCCTTATAATACAACAAAAATAACAAATATCCATCATGGCAATATATTCATCTAACAATATAGCCACTATGGCAATATAGTTACCATATCAATATAATATTAATGGAAATATAAGCACCATGACCATATAGACACGATGACAATACAACCTCCAAGACAATACAGGAAACATGACATTACATTATGACAATATTGCCATCAATTAAACAAATCAAATGACAATATAGATATTATGGCAACAGTCACCATGATAGTATACTCAGAAATGCAATATAATCAACATAACAAAATGATTATATTATGAAATCATAGCCACTCTTCCAGTATGGCTTGCATTGCATGTAGCCAACATAATAATACATATACCATGACATTCCTGAAATCATAATAATATGGCATATCACGACAATGTAGCCCCTACTGACTTAATCAAAATAAAAACTCGTTTTATAGTTATACATCCTCAAGGGCAAAACCAACACCATTATAAAAGCTACCGTGATAATGTAGTCACCATGAAATTATAACCATCATGATAAGATAGTCACCATAACAATATAGTTATCTTGGCAAGATATCCAACATGAGATTATAGTCATAATGACAATAGAGTCACAATGCTAATATATAATCATCAGAATGTTATAGTTATCATGATAATGTATCACTTATGACAAAATATGAATGATTAAAAAAATTACAATATAACAACTGTAAAAAAGATCACATTGCTAATATAGCCAAGGTTACTATATATACATGATAGTAATGTAACCGAAATAAGATATCCAAAATGACAAAAAAGTTCATAATGACAATATTGCCTCTATGAATATATATCCTCTATAACAATAAAGCCATCCTTCACAAAAAGAGTACTATTGAAAAAACAGCAAACGACTATATAGCCACCAATACAGTACAGCCATCATGACAATAATCTCTAGATATAATTCGATCGCCAGGACATTAGAGTCACTTTGATAATAGTTATACAATAGTACATAATTATCATGAAAATATATCCCCCCCAGCCGCCCCAGCGCAGCGTCCATATTAATATATTTGTCGTGAAAATGCTGCCTCCATATGAATATCTTTGAAATGACAATTTATCCAAAATGATAATATAGTCAAGACGATAATATATTCACCATAACAATAAAGCCACCATGATCATATAACTGATATGACAATATATTCAAGGCAACAATAAACGCACTTATATATCATATTCACTATGGAAATATAGCCACATGAAAATATAGATACTGTGACAAAATAGTCATTTTGGATCATAGCAAACATATAGCGTCCAGGAGAATATAGTCTTTAAGACAAAATAGCGAAGAAGAAAGGATTTGTAATCACAAAACCATGGAAATGTACCTGCCATAACAATATGCTTGCATGAAATTATAGTTACTATGACAAAATTCATTACAATTGAATATAAAGGATACCACATTATAGTTTCGATAATCATACACCAATCATGACCATATAAAATAAAACCTTCCAAACAAAGCAAGGGTAGCGACAACGCAGGGAGGAATAACTACAACCTAGCTCTGAAAGAAAAACAGCAGCTCCGTACACGTCGTTAGCTGGTGCGCGACTGTCACTAGGTGACTACATTGTCATGATATGCTATTTTGTAATGGTTTCGGTACTGTCATGGTGAATGTATTATTATGTTGGCTACATTGCAATGGAAGCCATAGTGGCAGGGTGGCTAGATTATCATGTTGTATTCATTTTGTTATCGCGGTCATATTGCATTTGTGAAAATACTGTCAAGGTGACTGTATTGCCATAATAACTATATTATCATTTAATTTGTTGAAGCGATTGCAATATTGTCGGAGAGACTCGAATGTCATGTTGCCTACATTGTCATGATGGTTGCATTGTCATCTTGACCATATAGTCATGTTGGCTATGTTTCCATTGAGATTATATGGTTATGGTAACTATATTATCATGGTGACTATATTGATAGTAAATTGCCATGACGGCTATTTGTCATTTTTGTTACACTGCAAGGTGATTGCTTTTTCATATTGAATATATCATCGGGGTAGACATACGACATACTGTTAAGTTAGCTATAACATTGTAGTGATTATTTTTTTTTCTAGTGGTATATTGCCATGATGACTAGACTAACATTTTGGCGATATTGGCATGGCATGATTACTGTGCCAATATTGCCGGATGATATTATATACATCATAGCAATGTAACCATAATGTATGATAGCCATCATGACGGTATGTTCATAATGACAATACTAAGACTGTGAAAATATGCTCCTCATGACACTATAGTTAAACTGACAATTAAGCCATATTCTCAAAAGAGTAACATTCAAAATTCAGCAAACGACAATACAAGCCACCATTGTAGTGCATCCACCATGACAATAATGTCACGATGGAAATCAAGCGCCAGGACATTAGAATCACCTTGATAGTGATCTTAAAATAACTTTATAAATATCATGAAAATATAGCGTCCATATTAATATATTTGTCGTGAAAATGCTGCCTCCATATGAATATCTTTGAAATGACAATTTATCCAAAATGATAATATAGTCAAGACGATAATATATTCACCATAACAATAAAGCCACCATGATCATATAACTGATATGACAATATAGTCAACGCAATAATAGAGTTATTTGAATTATATTCACTATGGAAATATAGCCACATGAAAATATAGATACTGTGGATAAATTGTCGCTTTCGGATCATAGCAAACATATAGCGTCCAGGAGAATATAGTCTTTAAGACAAAATAGCGAAGAAGAAAGGATTTGTAATCACAAAACCATGGAAATGTACCTGCCATAACAATATGCTTGCATGAAATTATAGTTACTATGACAAAATTCATTACAATTGAATATAAAGGATACCACATTATAGTTTCGATAATCATACACCAATCATGACAATATACTCACAAATGCAATACAATCGACATAACAAAATGATTATATTATGAAAATATAGCCTCTATATCAACATATTTGCCATGACAATTTAGCTCTTATGATAATACGGTCACAATGACCAGTATATTCACCATAACAATAAAGCCATCCTTCACAAAAAGAGTACTATTGAAAAAACAGCAAACGACTATATAGCCACCAATACAGTACAGCCATCATGACAATAATCTCTAGATATAATTCGATCGCCAGGACATTAGAATCACCTTGATAGTGATCTTAAAATAACTTTATAAATATCATGAAAATATAGCGTCCATATTAATATATTTGTCGTGAAAATGCTGCCTCCATATGAATATCTTTGAAATGACAATTTATCCAAAATGATAATATAGTCAAGACGATAATATATTCACCATAACAATAAAGCCATCCTTCACAAAAAGAGTACTATTGAAAAAACAGCAAACGACTATATAGCCACCAATACAGTACAGCCATCATGACAATAATCTCTAGATATAATTCGATCGCCAGGACATTAGAATCACCTTGATAGTGATCTTAAAATAACTTTATAAATATCATGAAAATATAGCGTCCATATTAATATATTTGTCGTGAAAATGCTGCCTCCATATGAATATCTTTGAAATGACAATTTATCCAAAATGATAATATAGTCAAGACGATAATATATTCACCATAACAATAAAGCCACCATGATCATATAACTGATATGACAATATAGTCAACGCAATAATAGAGTTATTTGAATTATATTCACTATGGAAATATAGCCACATGAAAATATAGATACTGTGACAAAATAGTCATTTTGGATCATAGCAAACATATAGCGTCCAGGAGAATATAGTCTTTAAGACAAAATAGCGAAGAAGAAAGGATTTGTAATCACAAAACCATGGAAATGTACCTGCCATAACAATATGCTTGCATGAAATTATAGTTACTATGACAAAATTCATTACAATTGAATATAAAGGATACCACATTATAGTTTCGATAATCATACACCAATCATGACAATATACTCACAAATGCAATACAATCGACATAACAAAATGATTATATTATGAAAATATAGCCTCTATATCAACATATTTGCCATGACAATTTAGCTCTTATGATAATACGGTCACAATGACCAGTATATTCACCATAACAATAAAGCCACCATGATCATATAACTGATATGACAATATAGTCAACGCAATAATAGAGTTATTTGAATTATATTCACTATGGAAATATAGCCACATGAAAATATAGATACTGTGGATAAATTGTCGCTTTCGGATCATAGCAAACATATAGCGTCCAGGAGAATATAGTCTTTAAGACAAAATAGCGAAGAAGAAAGGATTTGTAATCACAAAACCATGGAAATGTACCTGCCATAACAATATGCTTGCATGAAATTATAGTTACTATGACAAAATTCATTACAATTGAATATAAAGGATACCACATTATAGTTTCGATAATCATACACCAATCATGACAATATACTCACAAATGCAATACAATCGACATAACAAAATGATTATATTATGAAAATATAGCCTCTATATCAACATATTTGCCATGACAATTTAGCTCTTATGATAATACGGTCACAATGACCAGTATATTCACCATAACAATAAAGCCACCATGATCATATAACTGATATGACAATATATTCAAGGCAACAATAAACGCACTTATATATCATATTCACTATGGAAATATAGCCACATGAAAATATAGATACTGTGACAAAATAGTCATTTTGGATCATAGCAAACATATAGCGTCCAGGAGAATATAGTCTTTAAGACAAAATAGCGAAGAAGAAAGGATTTGTAATCACAAAACCATGGAAATGTACCTGCCATAACAATATGCTTGCATGAAATTATAGTTACTATGACAAAATTCATTACAATTGAATATAAAGGATACCACATTATAGTTTCGATAATCATACACCAATCATGACAATATACTCACAAATGCAATACAATCGACATAACAAAATGATTATATTATGAAAATATAGCCTCTATATCAACATATTTGCCATGACAATTTAGCTCTTATGATAATACGGTCACAATGACCAGTATATTCACCATAACAATAAAGCCACCATGATCATATAACTGATATGACAATATAGTCAACGCAATAATAGAGTTATTTGAATTATATTCACTATGGAAATATAGCCACATGAAAATATAGATACTGTGGATAAATTGTCGCTTTCGGATCATAGCAAACATATAGCGTCCAGGAGAATATAGTCTTTAAGACAAAATAGCGAAGAAGAAAGGATTTGTAATCACAAAACCATGGAAATGTACCTGCCATAACAATATGCTTGCATGAAATTATAGTTACTATATTGCCGTCGTGACTATATTATCATATTGGCTAAATTGTCATGGAAATATGTTGATATGGATGCTATATTCTCATGATACTTATATAGTGATTGTGAATCATCTTTTCAAGGTAACTGTAATGTCACGGTGATTGATTTATTTCGTAACATTATTGTTATGATGGCTGTACTATCATTGTGGCTATTTTGTTTTTTGATGTATTTTGAATGTTACTATTTTGTGAATATGGCTTCATTGTCAGTGTAGCTATACTTTCTTTGGGAACAAATTTTTCATAGTGACGGTATTGTCATTATGAAATAAAGTCATTTTGGCTATCTACTCATTTTGGTTACATTGCGAAAGATTAAACATATCGTCACCTTGGCTATATTGGCAAGGTGATCTCTTTTATTGTTGCTATATTTTCAATTTTTTACTCATGCATATATTTTGATGAGCGATACATCATCGTGATAACTATATTATTAAGGTAGCTATATCATTGTGGTGGGTATTTTTTTCGTTTGGTATATTGCCATGATGGTTATACCAGAATTTTGGCGATATTACCATGATTGATATATGACTATAGTAACTAAATTGTAATGGCGATTATATTCTTTTATTATATTGTGGTGACTACATATTCATGATAGTTATATTGTTATGGCATGTACATTTTCATGGTTCTTACATTGTTTTATGGGCTATAGTATCAAGGTGGCTATATTGCCGTAGTGAATATATTTTGAATGTTTCTTTATCATTGCATTAACAATATTGTCATATCAATTATAAGATCATGGAGGATTTATTGTTATAGTGAATATATTTTGAATGTTTCTTTATCATTGCATTAACAATATTGTCATATCAATTATAAGATCATGGAGGATTTATTGTTATAGTGAATATATTTTGAATGTTTCTTTATCATTGCATTAACAATATTGTCATATCAATTATAAGATCATGGAGGATTTATTGTTATAGTGAATATATTTTGAATGTTTTACTATTTTGTGAATATGGCTTCATTGTCAGTGTAGCTATACTTTCTTTGGGAACAAATTTTTCATAGTGACGGTATTGTCATTATGAAATAAAGTCATTTTGGCTATCTTCTAATTTGGGTTACTTTGCTACGCCTGGTAATATATAGTCACCTTGAGTATATTGGGAAGGTGATCTTTTTTATATTTGGTGTATTGTCATTTTTTTGACCGTGCATATTCTGTCATAAGCGATATATTATCGTGATAAATATATCATTAAGGTGCAAATAATTTGTCATGGCGACTATATCGTCTTTATGACTGCAATCTTATAATGACAATATAGCTAACCTGATATATATGCAACGTGAAAAGACAATCCCCTTATAATACAACAAAAATAACAAATATCCATCATGGCAATATATTCATCTAACAATATAGCCACTATGGCAATATAGTTATCATATCAATATAATATTAATGGAAATATAAGCACCATGACCATATAGACACGATGACAATACAACCTCCAAGACAATACAGGAAACATGACATTACATTATGACAATATTGCCATCAATTAAACAAATCAAATGATAATATAGATATTATGGCAACAGTCACCATGATAGTTTACTCAGAAATGCAATATAATCAACATAACAAAATGATTATATTATGAAATCATAGCCACTCTTCCAGTATGGCTTGCATTGCATGTAGCCAACATAATAATACATATACCATGACATTCCTGAAATCATAATAATATGGCATATCACGACAATGTAGCCCCTACTGACTTAATCAAAATAAAAACTCGTTTTATAGTTATACATCCTCAAGGGCAAAACCAACACCATTATAAAAGCTACCGTGATAATGTAGTCACCATGAAATTATAACCATCATGATAAGATAGTCACCATAACAATATAGTTATCTTGGCAAGATATCCAACATGAGATTATAGTCATAATGACAATAGAGTCACAATGCTAATATATAATCATCAGAATGTTATAGTTATCATGATAATGTATCACTTATGACAATATATGCATGATTGAAAAGAATGATAATATAGGAAATCTAAAAAGGACAACATTTATATTTATAGCCAAGGTGACAATATATACATGATAGTAATGTAACCGAAATAAGATATCCAAAATGACAAAAAGTTCATATTGACAATACTGCCACTATGAATATATATTCTCCGTGACACTATATCTACACTGATAGTAAGCTATCTTCATACAAGCGTAAAATTGAAAATACAGCAAACGGCAATATAGCCAATTTGACAATACAGCCACCTTGACAATAATGTCACGATGGAAATCAAGCGCCAGGACATTAGAATCACCTTGATAGTGATCTTAAAATAACTTTATAAATATCATGAAAATATAGCCCCCATGTCAACATATTTGCTACGACAATTTAGCTAATAATGAACAATATAGTCACGACGACATTGTATTTACTATGACAATAAAGGTACAATGATCATTTAACTGATATGATAATATTAGTCAAAGCAAAAATATAGAAGCATTCAACGTATATTCACACTTTCAGTATAACCACCTGACAATATAGATACTGTGGATAAATTGTCGCTTTCGGATCATAGCAAACATATAAACTGCAGGAAAATATAGTCTCTGTGAAAAAAGAGTGACTCAGACAGGATTTATCATTATAATATAGTCATAACATTAAAGTTGACATGTAATTGTAGTCAACATGACAAAATAATCACAATGAAATAAAACGACATTAGAATATAGTTACCATAATCATACACCAATCCTGATTATGTAATCACAGGTTGACATAAACAATATCAGTCAAAGAAAGAAAAAAGAAATATTCTATCATATACACTATGTCAGTATACCCATATGACAATATAGACACTGTGACAAATAGTCGCTTTTTAATCATAGCAAACATATAGCCTGCAGGACAATATAGTCTCTATGACAAAATAGCGACCAAGACAGGACATATCGTTATAGTATAGACACCTTGACAGTATAACTCATAAAACCAATGTATTATAATAGTAACTAAATTTTTCAAGTTTAATATATTTTCATGTAGCTACATTGTCATGGTGACGAGATTGGCATGGTGGCTTAATTGTGCTATAATGTAATCATAGCTACATTATCTTGGTCGCTTGATTAACTTAATGGCTATATTGCTACGGTCAATCTTATCATTGGGGAAGTATTTTGTCTTTACCTAGAATTTGGTTGTGATTATATGATCATATTACTATTTCTATGGCAACTTAATTTGTATAACTTATATTGTCATGGTTTTTATACGTGATCATTATTATGTCAAAATGCTGATTACATTATCATCATTAATGTATGATTGTGGTAACTATATAGCAATGAAGATATCTTTTGTGAATATTTTGGTATGTTGACTTCATTTTGATAGTAGTTATATTGGTATGGCATGTACATTTTCATGGTTCTTACATTGTTTTATGGGCTATAGTATCAAGGTGGCATATAGATAACGCTTAAAAAATCCTGTCTTGGACTCTATTGTCTCCAGGACACTGTATATCCTGGAAGCTATATGTTTCCTATGATCCGAAAGCGACTATTTTGTCACGTTATTTATGTTGTCAGATGGCTATATTGACAAGTGAATATATTTTAAATGTTTCTTTAATGTTGCGTTGACTATATTGTCATATCATTATGTGGTCATGGTGGCTTTGTTGTTGTTATAGTGAATATATTGTCGTTTGACTATACTATCATCATGGCTAAATTGTCATGGAAATATGTTGATATGGATGCTATATTCTCATGATACTTATATAGTGATTGTGAATCATCTTTTCAAGGTAACTGTAATGTCACGGTGATTGATTTATTTCGTAACATTATTGTTATGATGGCTGTACTATCATTGTGGCTATTTTGTTTTTTGATGTATTTTGAATGTTACTATTTTGTGAATATGGCTTCATTGTCAGTGTAGCTATACTTTCTTTGGGAACAAATTTTCATAGTGACGGTATTGTCATTATGAAATAAAGTCATTTTGGCTATCTTCTAATTTGGGTTACTTTGCTACGCTGTATATATAGTCACCTTGAGTATATTGGGAAGGTGATCTTTTTTATAGGTGGTATATTGTCATTTTTTTGACCGTGCATATTCTGTCATAAGCGATATATTATCGTGATAAATATATCATAGAGTAAAATATTGTCATGGCGACTATATCGTCTTTATGACTGCAATCTTATAATGACAATATAGCTAACCTGATATATATGCAACGTGAAAAGACAATCCCCTTATAATACAACAAAAATAACAAATATCCATCATGGCAATATATTCATCTAACAATATAGCCACTATGGCAATATAGTTACCATATCAATATAATATTAATGGAAATATAAGCACCATGACCATATAGACACGATGACAATACAACCTCCAAGACAATACAGGAAACATGACATTACATTATGACAATATTGCCATCAATTAAACAAATCAAATGACAATATAGATATTATGGCAACAGTCACCATGATAGTATACTCAGAAATGCAATATAATCAACATAACAAAATGATTATATTATGAAATCATAGCCACTCTTCCAGTATGGCTTGCATTGCAATGTAGCCAACATAATAATACATATACCATGACATTCCTGAAATCATAATAATATGGCATATCACGACAATGTAGCCCCCTACTGACTTAATCAAAATAAAAATCTCGTTTTATAGTTATACATCCTCAAGGGCAAAACCAACACCATTATGAAAGCTACCGTGATAATGTAGTCACCATGAAATTATAACCATCATGATAAGATAGTCACCATAACAATATAGTTATCTTGGCAAGATATCCAACATGAGATTATATTCGTGATAACAATATAGTCACAATGCCAATATATAGTCACCGGAATGTTATAGCTTTCATGATAATGTATCACTTATGACAATATATGCATGATTGAAAAGAATGATAATATAGGAAATCTAAAAAGGACAACATTTATATTATAGCCAAGGTGACAATATATACATGATAGTAATGTAACCGAAATAAGATATCCAAAATGACAAAAAGTTCATATTGACAATACTGCCACTATGAATATATATTCTCCGTGACACTATATCTACACTGATAGTAAAGCTATCTTCATACAAGCGTAAAATTGAAAATACAGCAAACGGCAATATAGCCAATTTGACAATACAGCCACCTTGACAATAATGTCACGATGGAAATCAAGCGCCAGGACATTAGAATCACCTTGATAGTGATCTTAAAATAACTTTATAAATATCATGAAAATATAGCCCCCATGTCAACATATTTGCTACGACAATTTAGCTAATATGACAATATAGTCACGACGACATTGTATTTACTATGACAATAAAGGTACAATGATCATTTAACTGATATGATAATATAGTCAAAGCAAAAATATAGAAGCATTCAACGTATATTCACACTTTCAGTATAACCACCTGACAATATAGATACTGTGGATAAATTGTCGCTTTCGGATCATAGCAAACATATAAACTGCAGGAAAATATAGTGTCTGTGAAAAAAGAGTGACTCAGACAGGATTTATCATTATAATATAGTCATAACATTAAAGTTGACATGTAATTGTAGTCAACATGACAAAATAATCACAATGAAATAAAACGACATTAGAATATAGTTACCATAATCATACACCAATCCTGATTATGTAATCAGCAGGTTGACATAAACAATATCAGTCAAAGAAAGAAAAAAGAAATATTCTATCATATACACTATGTCAGTATACCCATATGACAATATAGACACTGTGACAAATAGTCGCTTTTTAATCATAGCAAACATATAGCCTGCAGGACAATATAGTCTCTATGACAAAATAGCGACCAAGACAGGACATATCATTATAGTATAGACACCTTGACAGTATAACTCATAAAACCAATGTATTATAATAGTAACTAAATTTTTCAAGTTTAATATATTTTCATGGTAGCTACATTGTCATGGTGACGAGATTGGCATGGTGGCTTAATTGTGCTATAATGTTATCATAGCTACATTATCTTGGTCGCTTGATTAACTTAATGGCTATATTGCTATGGTCAATTTTGTCGTTGGGGCTATATTTTGTCATTAGCTACAATTTTTTTGTGGTTATGTGATCTTGATATTATATTTTCATGGTGGCTTATTTGGTATTTTGAGTGTAACTGTATGTATATCATCATCATACTACTTACATTGTCATGGTTTTTATACTGTTATGGTGTTTATGTCAACATGGTGATAATATTAGGATTGAAATATGATTATGTTAAGTATATAGCAATGGCGATTATATTCTTTTATTATATTGTGGTGACTACATATTCATGATAGTTATATTGTTATGGCATGTACATTTTCATGGTTGTTACAGTGTTTTAATGGCTATGCTGTCAAGGTGGCTCTATTGTAATGATAAATCCTATTTCGGACGCTATTTTGTCATGGACAATATATTGTCCTTTAGTCTATATGTTTGCTATGATCGGAAAGCAAATATTTTGTCACATTATCTATACTGTCAGGTGGCTATATTGCCGTAGTGAATATATTTTGAATGTTTCTTTATCATTGCATTAACAATATTGTCATATCAATTATAAGATCATGGAGGATTTATTGTTATAGTGAATATATTGCCGTTGTGACTACACTGTAATAATAGCTAAACTGTTCTGGGAAATACAGTGCAGCCACCATGACAATAATGTCACGATATAAATCAATCGCCAGGACATTAGGGTCACCTTGATAATAAGTATATATGAGCACATAGAGATCATGAAAATATAGCGTCCATATAGATATATTTGTCGTGAAAATATAGCCCCCATATAAAAATTTTTGAAATGAAAATCTAGCCATTATGATAATATAGTCAAGACAATAATATATTCACCATAACAATAAAGCCACCATGGTCAAATGAATAATATGACAATATAGTCAACGTAACAATAATAGCATTTATAAATTACATTCACTATGGAAATATAGCCAATTGACAATGGAGATACTATAACAAAATAGTCATTTTGGATCATAAGAAACATATAGCGTCCAGGAGAACATAGTCTCTACGACAAAATAGCGAAGAAGAAAGGATTTATCATCACATTACAGTTACCTTGACATTATAGCCAATAAATCAGCAGAACAACCATGAAAATTTACCTTCCATAACAATATAGCTACCATGAAAATATAGTTACTATGACAAATTCAATACAATGAAATATAAACGATATCACTTTATAGTTTCGATAATCATGCACCAATCATCATCATATCATCAGTAGGTTGACATAAACACAATCATAGTATAAAAACCATGACAAAATAGGTGACATGTTGATATGATATCCATACACTTACACTCACAATCCAGAATAAGACGACATGAAAATATTATCAAGATCATGTAATCACAATGAATTTGTATCTGAAAAAATATATCCCTAGCGACAAAATTAACCATAGTAATACAGACAGGATAATGTAGCTATGATAGCATTATAGCACAATAAAGCCAACATGAAAATATCCTCACCATGACAATGTAGCTACCATGAAAATATATTAACCTTAAAAATGTAGCTACTATGATAATCTATTCCCATGAAAAATATCCAAAGCAACAGTTTTTCTGCGAAGACACTATATCACCATGCCAATACCACCAAAATGTTAATGAAGCTATCATATCAAAATACCTCCAGAAAAAAAAATCCCACCGCAACATTATACCTAACATGACAATATAGGTACCTTGATAATATACCCAATATGAGAGTAGAGCCACCAGGACAATAAAATCACGATATAAATCAATTACAATGACATCCGAGTCAGCTTGATAATAAACTTTCTATGACTATATAAGTATCATGAAAATATTGCGTCAATATCAACATATTTACCATGATAATTTAACCAATTTGATGGTATAGTCAAAGTAACAATATATTCACAATAATAATAAAGCCACCATGATCATATAAGTTATATGAAAATATAGTCAATGCAAAACTAGATAGAAATTAAAATTACATTCACTATGTAATATAGCCACGTGACAATATATGCGATGTGACAAAATTCTCGCTTTCGGATCATAAGAAACACATATCCTCCAGCACATTATAGTGTCCTTGATAAAATAGCGACCAAAAAGGATTTATCATTAAAATATAGCCACCTTAACATTATAGCCAATAAAACAATGTAACAACCATGAAAATGTAACTGCCACAACAATATAGCTAACATGAAAATGAAGTTACCTTGACAAAATAATCATAATGAAATATTATCGCCTTTGCTATATAGTTACCATTATCATACACCACTTATGATGAGATAATCAGGAGGTTGACATAAAAACCATCACAGTATAAAAACCATGACAATATAGTTGACATAATATATGACATCCATACATTTACAGTCACAATACCAAATAAATCGCCATGAAAATATTGTTATCAATATCATATAATCCGAAAAATATTTAACTAACAGAAAAACATATCCCCAACGACAAAATTGACCATAGCAATATGGCCATAAACTTAATATTGCGACCAAGATAATGTAGTCCTAATGGCATTATAATGAAAATAACAATACAGCCACCGTGCCTATATCGTCACCATGACAATGTAGCTACTCAGACAATGTATTAAACTTGACAATGTAGCTACCATGATAATGTTTTCCTACGAAAAAATATCCACCACAACAGTTTAGCTGCTAAGACACTATATCACCATGCCAATATCAATAAAATATTAGTATAGCTATTATGGGAATATACCGCGTGAAAAAAAACAAACGATATAGCTAACATGACAATATAGCTACCCGGACAATATAGCCAACATGAAAAGACAGTCCTCTCCTTGTAATACGACAAAAATGACAAATAACTACCATGACAATATAGTCGTCTCACAATTTATCTACAATGGTAATATATTTACCATAAGAATATGATTTTAATTTTGATATAGCTACCATAACCATATAGTCACGATGAAAACACAACCACCATGACAATACAGAGAACATAATAATACAATCTGTATCACAATATTGCCATCAAATCAACAAATTCAAAGACAACATGAATATTATGGCAATAAGAAAATGGATCCGACTATGAAAATATTGCCAACCTGCCACTATGGCTTCCATTGCAATATAGCCACCATGATAATACATTTACCATGACAGTACTGAAACCATAACGATATAGCATATCATATCAATTTAGTCAACGGGCAATTCATTAAATATGAAAATTTGCTTCTATAATGATATGTCCTCAAGGGCAAAATCAACACCATTATAAAAGCTGCCTTGACAATGCAGTCACAAAGACATTATAACCTTCATGATAAAATAGTCACTATGACAATGAAGTTATCTTAACAATATAACCACTATGAGATTATAGTCATATTACCAATATAGTCATCCATGAAAATATTCTAACCTTATTAATGTAGTTATCATGATAATGTATAGTTTTTGATAAAATATTCATGATTAAAAAACTGACAATATAAAAACTATAGAAAAGATTACCTTGCCAATATAGCCAAGGTGACGATATATACATAATAGCAATATAACCAAAATGAAAAGATAACCAGAATGACGTTATGTTCATAACGACAATACTGCCAATAAGAAAATATGTTCCCCAAGACACCTACAGCTACACTGACAACAAAGCCATCTTCACAAAAGGGTAACATTGAAAATACAGTAAATGACAATATAGCCAGCAAGACAACACAGCCACCACGACAATAATGTCACGATATAAATCAATTACCAGGGCACTAGAGTCACCTTGTTAGTAAACCTACAATGACCATATGAATATCATAAGAATAAAGCATCCATATGAATATATCTGCCATGAAAATATAGCCTCCTTTTGAATGTCCTTGTTCTGAGAATTTAGCCATTATGATAATATAGTCAAGACGGCAATATATTCACCGTAACAATAAAGCCACCAAGACCATATAAATGATATTACAAAATAGTAAACGCAACAATATAGACACATTCAAATTATAATAACCATAACAGTATAGCCAAATGACTATATAGATACTATGACAAAATAGTCGCTTTCGGATTATAGCAAACATATAGCGTCCAGGACAATATAGTCCTATGAGAAAATAGCGAACGAAAGAGAATTTATCATTAGAATGTAGTCACCTTGACAGTATAGACAGTAAGATAATGAAACAACCTCGAAAATGTAACTGACATAACAATATAGCTACCATGAAAATATAGTAACTACGTCAAAATAATTACAATGAAATATAATCGCTTTCACAATACAGTTTCCATAATCATGCACCGATCGTGATGATATAATCTGCAGGTTGACATAAACACCATCATGCTGTAAAAACCATGACATTGTAAGTGACATGATGATATGATATCCGTACACTTACACTCACAATATCAAATAAGCCGCCATGAAAAAATCATCATAATCATATAATCGCAATAGAAGTGTAGGTAACAACAAAATATATCTCCAACGACAAAATCAACCATAGCTATATAACCACCAAGTTAATATAACGCCCAAGATAATGTAGCCACGATGGCATTATAATGAAAAGAACAGTACACCTATCAGGATGAATACTGTCACCATGACAATGTAGCCGTTATGAAAGTATATCAACCATGACAATATAGCTACCATGATAATGTATTCCTATGAAAAAATGTCCATAACAACAGTTTAGCTTCTAAGACACTATATTTTCATGGTAATATCGCCAAAATATTAGTATAGCCATCTTAGCAATATACCACCAGAATAATATAATACCCACCACAGCGATATAGGTAACATGACGATATAGGTACCCTGACAGTATACCTAACTTGAAAAGACATTCATCTCTTTGTAATATAAAAAGAGTGAAAAATAGCCTCCATGACAAAATAGTCACATAACACTATAGCCACCATGGAAATATAGTCTCCAAACACTATAGCCACCATGGTAATATAGTCTCCTAACACTATAGCCACTATAGTAATATCGTTACAATAACAATATGATCTTAATAGCAATATAGTCACCATGACCATGTAGTCACAATGACAATACAACCACTAAGACAATACATAGAACATGCAATTCAGTTTCTATGTCAATATATCCATCAATTCAACAAAATATATGATAATATAGAAATTATGGCAACACAGTTACCATGAAAATATTCTCACAAAAGCAATATAATCTCCAAAACAAAATGATCCCACTTTGAATTATAGCAACCCTGCCACTATGGCTTCCATTTCAATATAGCCACCCTAATAAAACATTTACCATGACAGCACTGAAACCATACAGCATATCTTGACAATGGAGTCACCTAATAAAGCATCAAAATGAAAATTTCCTTTTTATAATGATATATCCTATAGGGCAAAATCAACACCATTGAGAAAGCTACAATGAAAATGCAGACACCATGACATTATAACCATCATGTTAAAATTGTTACCATGACAATAAAATTATCTTGCCAATATAGCCACTATGAGCTCATACTTATAATGATAGTATACTCACCATGACAATATTGTCACCTTGATAACATAGTTATAATGATAATACATCGCTTATGACAAAAAATGCATGATTAACAAAATAGTAATAGAGCAACTACTAAGAAAGATCAGTCTGCCAATATAGCAAAGGTTACGATATATATATCATAGCATTGGAAAAAAAATGAGAAGGTAGCCAACATGACTGTATGTCCATAATGACAGTATTGTCATTGTCATTATGAAAATTCGTACCTTATGACACCATAGCTACACTGACAATAAAGCCATTTTCACAATAAAGTTACATTGAAAATACAGCAAACGACAATGTAGCCACCAAGACAGTATTGCCTCCATGACAATAATGTCACGACCTAATTCAATTACCATGACATTAGAGTCAAATTGATAATAATCTTACAATAACTGTAGAAATATCATGAAAATCAGCCTCCATATCAACATATTTGCCACGACAATTTAGCCATAATCATAATATAATCACGACGAAAATATATCCACTATAAAAATAAAGCCAGTATGGTCACATAACTGATATGACAATGTAGTTAACGCAACAATAAAGAAAAATTCAAATTATATTTACTATTACAATATAACCATCTGACAAGAAATATACAGTTGCAATATATTCGCCATAACAAAATGATCCCAGAATGAAAATATAACAACCCTGCCACTATGGCTTCCATAGTCACGATAACAATATATTCATCAAAACAATAAAGCCACCAGGACCATATAACTTATATGACATCATAGTCAATGCAACAGTAAAGACTTCATGAAATTATATTAAATGTGGCAACATAGCCACCTGACTTTATATACACTGTGATAAAATGATTGCTCTCGGATCATAGGAAACATATAGCCTCCATGATTATATACTGTCTACGACAAAATAGCGATCAGGACAGGATTTATTATTACATCCATGAAAATAAACCTACCATAACATTATAGCTACCATGAAAATATATTACCATGAAAGAATAATCTCAATGAAATATAATCGACATTGCAATATATTTACCAACCATACACCAATCATGATCATATAATCACCAGGTTGACATAAACACCATCGCAGTATAAAACCATGAAACTATAATTGACATAATGATACGATATCCATACAGTTAAGCTCACAATACCAAATGGGCCGCCAATATAGTTAACATGACAATGTAACAAACGTGAAAATATAATCATCTTGACACTGTAGCTACCATGATAATATAATCCCCTGACAAAATATTCACAATAACAGTTTAGCCGCCAAGACAATATATCACCATACCAATATCGCCAATATGTTAATACAGCCATCATGGCAATATACCATCAGGAAAAAATAGCCACTAATACGATATAACTACCATGACAATATAGCTAGGCTGACAATATAGACAATATGAAAAGAGGTTCGCCTCCTTGTAATGTAACAAAATGACAAATGGCCACTATGAAAATTTAGTCATTTAACAATTTAGCAGCAATGGTATATCGTCATCATGAATATATAATCTTTATGGCAATATAGCCACCATGACCGTAGAGTCACGATGACAATACAGCCACCATGACAATATAGACAACATGACCATATAGTCTTTTTAACAATATTGACATCAATTTAATAAATTAAATAACAATATACAAATTATGGCAACACAGTCACCATGATACTATAGCAACAAATGCAATATAATCCCTAGGAGAAAATGATACACACCATGAAATCATAATCATCCTGCCACTATGGCTTCCATTGAAATGTTCCTACCATTATAATACATTCACCATGACAGCACTGAAACCATAACAATATAGTCATCAAAAGAATGTAGTCACCTGATGATTTAATCTAAATGACAATCTCGCTTCTGCAATGATATATCCTCGATGGCAAAATCAACACTATTAAAAAAGCTACCAAAAAATGCAGTCACCATGACATTATAACCCTCATTATACAATAGTCACCATTAGAGTATAGTTATCTAGGCAATATAACCACTATGAAACTATAGTCATAATGACCATATAGACACTGACAATATTTTCACCATAATGATATAGGTATCATGATAATGTATCGCTTTTGAAAAAAATATTTTTTAAGAAAAGACATTAGAGCAACTATAAAAAAAAACATCAGCAAACTAATATTGCCTAGGTGACGATATATACACCATACAATGAAACCAAAATGACAAGATAGCTAACATGAATAATAAGAATACTTCCACTATGAAAATATGTTCATTACGACACTATAGCTATTCTGATGATTAAGCCTTCTTCACAAAGAGTAACCTTGAAAATACTGCAAACGACAATATAGCCATCATAACAGTATTCCCACCATGATAATATTGTCACAATATAAATCAGTCACCATGACAATAGGGTCACGTTCATAATATACTTACCATGACTATGTATATATCATGAAAATATAACCTCCATAAAAACATATTTACCACGACAATTTATCAATTATGATAATATAGTCACGATGACAATATATTCAACATAACAATAAAGCCATCATGATCATATAATATATAGGACAATACAGTATAAGCAATAATATAGACACCATGAATTTTATTCACTCTGGCAATGTAGCGACTGACAAAAAAATCGCTTTTGGATTTAGAAAAATAAAAACATATATCTATCAGGACAAAATAGTCTCAATGACAAAAGAGCGACCAGGACAGGATTTATCACTACAATATAGTCACTCCGACATTATAGCCAAAATAACTATACACGAACCATATAAATGTATCTCCCATAACAATATAGCTCCCATGAATATGTACTCACCAAGATAAAATTATTACAATGAAATACAATCGCAATTACAATATAGTTACCATAACCATACACCCATCATGATAATATGATCACCAAGTTGAGTTGAACACCATTACATTATAAAGACCTTGACAATACAATTGACAGGAGGATACGATATCTATACAGTTATACTCACAATACCAAATAACCCACCATAAATATATTGCTATCATGATCTTATAATGACAATGAAAATATAGCTAACAACAAAAAATATCCCCTGCGACAAAATTCACTATATCAATATTGCCAACAAATTGATATAGCAAACACACTTTAGATATCATGGCATTATATTTAAGATAAAAAGATAGCTACCCTGCCAATATAGTCACAAAAAACTGTAGCTACCACGAGAATATAGTCACTTTGATAATATAGCTATTTTGATAATATATTCTTACGACAAAATATCTACAATAGCAGTTTAGCAACAAAAACAATATATCACCATGCAAGTATCCCAACATGTTCGTGTAGCCATCATGGCAATATACTACCAGAAAGAGAAATAACCACCACAACGATATAGCTACCATGACAATATACTTACCTTGACAGTACAGCCACAATGAAAAAACAGTCACCTTCTTTTAATATAGCAAAAATGACAAATATCCACGAAGACAATATAGTCGCATAACAATATAGCCACCAGGTCAATATAGTTGCAATAACGATATAATCTTTACGATAAAATAGCAACCAGGACCATAAAATGAAGATGACAATAAAACCACCAGGACAAAATAGACAACATGACCATAGATAGTCTATGAAAATTTTGCAATCAATTCAACAAATTTAATGACAATATACACATCATGACAACAGTGTTACCATGAAAATATAGTGACAATTGCAATATAATCGTCATGATAAAATAATGCCCGCCATGAGAATGTAGTCAACTTACCACCATGGGTTTCTTTTTAATATAGCCATGATAATGGTAACAATATTTTCATGGCGACTTTTTTGGTACTGGTGAGGTCAGGGTGAGGATATTTGCATGGTGGCTTTATTGTGCTATAATGCTATCATGGCTACATTATCCTGGCTGTATTGCTATGGTTAATTTTGTCGCTAGGGATATATTTTTTCAGCTACATAGTTATTGTGATTATATGATCTTGATAATATTTTCATGGCGTCTTATTTTGGATTGTGAGTGTAAGTGTATGGATATCATATCATCATGTCACCTATTTTGTCATGGTTTTTACACTATAATTGTGTTTATGTCAACCCGCTGATGATATGATCATGATTGGTGTATGATTATCGAAACTATAATGTGATATCATTTATATTTCATTGTAATGAATTTGTCATAGTAACTATATTTTCATGGTAGCTATATTGTTTAATGGCAGGTACATTTTCATGGTTGTTCTCCTGTTTTATTGGCTATACTGTCAAGGTAACTGTATTGTGATGATAAATCCTTTCTTCCCTATTTTGTCATAGAGACTATATTCTCCTGGACGCTATATGTTTGCTATGATCCAAAATGACTATTTTGTCACAGTATCTCTATTGTCATGTGGCTATATTCACATAGTGAATATAATTTATTAATGCGTTTATCATTACGTTGACTTTATTGTCATATTATTCATGTGACCATGTTGTCTTTATTGTTATGGTGAATATATCATTCTCTTGACTATATTATCATAATGGCTAGATTGTCGTTTCAAAGATATTTATATTGGGGCTATATTTTCACGACAAATGTATTTATATGGACGCTATATTTTGAAGATATATATATGCTCATTATATACTTATTATCAAGGTGACTCTAATGTCCTGGCGATTGATTTATAAAGTGACATTATTGTCATGGTGGCTGCACTGTATTTCCCAGAACAGTTTAGTTACTATTACAGCATAGTCACAACGACAATATATTCATTATAACAGTAAATCCTCAATGATCATATAAATGATATGACAATATGGTTAATGCAATAATAAAGAAACATTCAAAATATATTCACTATGGCAATATAGCCACCTGACAGTACAGATATTGTGACAAAATAGTTGCTTTCCGATCATAGCAAACATATAGACACAAGGACAATATATTGTCCATGACAAAATAGCGTCCAAAACAGGATTTTTCATTACAATATAGCCACCTTGACAGCATAGCCATTAAAACAATGTAATAACCATGAAAATGTACATGCCATAACAATATAACTATCATGAAAATGCAGTCACCACAATATAATGATAAAAAGAATATAATCGCCATTGCTATATAGTTACTATAATCATACATCAATTCTAGTATTATCACCATGTTGACAACAACACCATAACAGTATAAAATCCATGACAATGTAGGAAGTATGGTGATGTGATATCCATACAGTTACACCCAAAATACCAAATAAGCCACCATGAAAATATATAATCAAGATCACATAACCACAAAAAATTGTAGCTAATGACAAAATATAGCCCCAACGACAAAATTGACTATAACAATATAGCCATTAGGTTCATCAAGGAACCAAGATAATGTGGCCATGATAACATTATAACACAATAGAGCCACCATGCCAACATCGTCACCATGACAATGTAACTACCATAAAAATATATCAACCTTCAAAAATTTAGGTACTATGATAATACATTAGTTTTATGAGTTTACTATCTAGGTGTCTATATCATAATGATATATCCTGTCTTGGTCGATATTTTGTCATAGAGACTATATTGTCCTGCAGGCTATACGTTTGCTATGATTCAAAAGCGACTATTTCTCATAGTGTCTACATTGTCATGTGGTTAAATTGCCATAGTGAATATGATTTGTATATTTCTTTTTTGTTTCTTTGTATTTTCACATCAGTTATATGATCACTGTGGCTATATTGTTATAGTGAATAAATTGTCATCGTGACTGTATTATCATAATGGCCAAATTGTCATGGCAAATATGTTGACATAGAGGCTATATTATCATGATATTCATAAAGTTATTGTAAGTTTATTATCAAGGTGGCTAATGTCATGGTGAGGATTTATATCGTGATATTATTGTAATGCCGGCTGTACTATCATGGTGGCTATATTCTCGTTTGCTGTATTTTCAGTGTTACTCTTTTGTGAAATGGCTTTATTGTCAGTGTAGCTATAGTGTCATGGGGAACATATTTTCATAGTGGCAGTATTGTCATTATGAACATACCGTCAATTTGGCTATCCTTTCAATTTAGTTACATTGCTATGATGTATATATCGTCACCTTAGCTATATTTATAAGGTGATCTTTTTATAGGTGGTATATAGACATTACTAAACTCATGCATACTTTGTCATAAGCGATATATCATCCTGATAATTATATTTTTATTATGATAATATTGTCATAGCGACTATATTGTTATTATGACTATAATGTCATAGTGGATATATTGCCAAGATAACTATAGTGTCATGGTGACATTTCATGATATTTATGTCATAGTAACTGTATTTTCATAGAAGCATTTTTAATGGTGTTCAAATTAGTCTTGAGGATATACAATTATAGAAGAGAAATTGTCATTTTGATCAAATTATCAGGTGACTATATTGCCATGATATGCTATATTGATATGGTTTCAGTAGTTATGGTAAATCTTTTATTACTGTGGCTACATAGCAACGGAAACAAAAATGGTAAGGTGGCTATATTTTCATTGTAAGCTATATTTTCATGGCGATTATGATAGCACTTCTGAGTATATTGTCATGATGACTGTGTTGCAATAATATCTATATTGTCATTTAATTGGCTGAATTGATGGCAATATTGTCTTAGAGACGGTACTGTCATACTATTTGTATTGTCACGGTGGTTGTATTGTCATCGTAACTATATAGTCATGTTGGCTACATTGTCATTAAGATTACATTGTTATGGTAGCTATATTGCCATGGTGGCTGTATTGTTAGGTCACTATATTGCCAAGATGTCTATTTGTCATTTTTGTTATATGACAAGGAGGTGAATGTCTTTTCACGTTGGTAATATTGTCGGAATAGCTATATTGTCGAGTAGTGGGTATATATTTCTTTTCAGGCGGTATATTATCATGATGGCAATAATAACATTTTGGCGATATTGGCATAGTGATATAATGTCTTAGCAGCTAAACTCTTGTTGTGGATAATTTTTAATTTGAATAATTCATATTGGTAGCTACATAGTCAAGGTTATTATATTTTCATGGTAGCTATATTATCATGGTGAAGACATTGGCATGGTGGCTGTATTGCTAATTTCAATATAATGCCATCATGGTTACATTATCTTGGTCGCTATATCAACTTGATGGGTAAATTGCTATTTTTAATTTTGTCGTTCGGGACATATTTTGTTATTAGCTATAATATTGTTGTGATTATATGATCATGAAAAATGATATTTTCATGGCGGCTTATTTGGTATGGTAAGTGTAAGTGAATGGATATCATATCATCAAGTCACTTATATTGTCATGGTTTTTACACTGATATTGTTTATGTCAACCTGCTGATTACATAATCAGGATTGGTGTATGATTATGGTAACTATATTGTGATGTCGTTTTATTTCATTGTGATGATTTTGTCATGTTGACTACAATTGCATGACAACTTTAATGTTATGACTATATCATAATGATAATCCTGTCTGAGTCACTATTTTTTCACAGAGACTATATTGTCCTGGATTTTATATGTGTGCTATGATCAGAAAGCGACAATTCATTCACAGTATCTATATTGTCAGGTGGTTATATTGAAATTGTTCATATACGTTGAATGTTTCTATATTTTTGCTTTGACTATGTTGTCATATAAGTTAAATGATCATGGTTGCTTTATTGTCATAGTAAATACATTGTCGTCGTGACTATATTATCATAATGGCTAAATTGTCGTAGCAAATATGTTGATATTGGGGCTATATTTTCATGATATTTATAAAGTTGTTTTAAGATCACGATCAAGGTGATTCTAATGTCCTGACGCTTGATTTGTATCGTGACATTATTGTCAAGGTTGCTGTATTGTCAAGGTGGCTATATTGCCGTTTGCTGTATTTTCAATTTTACGCTTTTGTGAAGATAGCTTTACTGTCAGTGTAGATATAGTGTCACGGAGAATATATATTTATAGTGGCAGTATTATTAGTATGAACTTTTTGTCATTTTTATATCTACTTATTTTGGTTACATTACTATCATGTATATATCGTCATCTTGGCTATAATAGTAATGTGATCTTTTTTTACACTTGCTATATTGTAATTTTTTTCAATCATGCATATATTGTCATAAGTGTTATCTTATCATGATAGCTATAATATTCCGGTGACTATATATTGGCATTGTGACTATATTGTTATCATGAATATAATCTCCTGTTGGATATCTTCCCAAGATAACTATATTGTCACGGTGACTATCTTATGATGATGGTTATAATTTCATGGTGACTACATTTTCACGGTAGCTTTTGTAATGGTGTTGGTTTTGCCCTTGAAGATGTATCACTATAAAATGAGATTTTTATTTTGATTAAATCAGTAGGGGGCTACATTGTCGTGATATGCTATATTATTATGTTTTCAGGAATGTTATGGTATATGTATTATTTTGTTGGCTACATTGCAATTCAAACTATAGTGGCAGAGTGGCTATATTTTCATAATATAATCATTTTGTTATGTCGATTATATTACTTTTGTGAGTATATTGTCATGGTTACTGTTGCCATAATATCTATATTGTCATTTGATTTGTTTAATTGACGGCAATATTGTCATAATGTAATGTCATGTTTCCTGTATTGTCGTGGTGGTTGTATTGTCATCGTTTCTATATGGTCATGGTGCTTATATTTCCATTGATATTATATTGATATGGTAACTATATTGCCATGGTGGTTATATTGTTTGATGAATATATTGCCATGATGGATATTTGTTATTTTTGTTGTATTACAAGGAGGTGATTGTCTTTTCATGTTGCCTATATATCAGGGAAGCTATATTGTCATTGTAAGATTACAGTCATAGAGACGATATAGTCGCCATGAGAATATTTTCAACTTAATGATATAGTTATCATGATAATATATCGCTTATGACACAATATGCCCGATCAAAAAATGACATTATACCACCTATAAAAAAGATCACATTCCCAACATAGCCACGGTAACTATATATACAGTATAGCAATGTAACCCAAATTAGAAGATAGCCAAAATGACTTTATTTCACAATGACAATACCGTCACTATGAAAATTTGTTCCCAATGAAAGCATAGCTACATTGACAATAAAGCCATATTCACAAAATAGTAACATTGAAAACACACCATAACAATAATGGTACGATATAAATCAATGACCGTGACATTAGAGTCACCTTGAAAAGAGATTTACAATTACTATACAAGTATCATGAGAATATAGCATCAATATCAACATATTTCCCATGACAATTTAGTCATGATGATAGTATAATCATACCGACAATATATTCACTATGACAACAAAGCCACCATGACCACATAACTGATATGACAATATAGTCAACGCAACATTAAAGAAACATTCAAAATATATTCACTATATCAATATAGCCACCTGACAATATAGATAACGTGACAAAATACTCCCTTTCGGATCATAAGAAACATATAGCCTCCAGGATAATAGTGTCCAGGAGACAATAGCGTCCAAGACAGGATTTATCATTACTATATAGCCACCTTGACAGTATAGCCCATAAAACAATGTAAGAACCATGAAAATGTACCTGCCATACCAATATAACTACAATCAAAATGAAGTCAATATACCAAGATAATCACTAAAGATATCTTCATTTCTATATAGTTACCATAATCAAACATTTATGATGATAATGTAATCATAATTTTGACATAATAACCATCACCGTATAAAAACCATGACAATATAAGTTACTTGATGATATATCAAGACAGTTACCCCTCACAATAAGAAATAAGTCGCCATGAAAATATTATCATGATCACATAGTCACAACCAAATTGTAGGAAAGACAAAATACATCCCCAATGATAAGATTGACCGTAGCAATACAGCCATCAAGTTGATATAGCGACCCAGATAATGTAGCCAGAATAACATTATATAGAAAAGAACAATACAGCCACCATGCCAATATCTTTATTACAATGTAGCTTACATGAAGTACAGTAACCATGGAAATGTAGCTACCATGACAATATATCACCATGCTACTATCGCCAAAATTCTGGCATAGCCAACATGGCAATATACCAAAAGAAAAAAATACCCACCACAATGATATAGGTACTTTAACAATATAGCTACTCTAACAAAAAGCCCTCATGGCAATATAGTTACCTAACAGTATAGTCACCATGGCATTATAGTTTCCATAACAATGTAATTTTAATGACATTATAGCCACCATGACTATATAGTCACGATGACAAGACAATCATGATGACCATAAAGGCAACTTGATAATACAGTCTCTATGACAATATTGCCATCAATTCAATAAATCAAATGACAATATAGAAATTATGGCAACACAGTCACCATGATAATATACTCACAAATACAAGAAAATCGTCATAACAAAATGATCCAACCATGAAAATATAGCCACCCTGCCACTATGGCTTGCATTGCAATATAGACAACATAATATACATTCACCATGACAGCATGGTTATATACATCATAGCAATGTAACTAAAATGAAAGGATAGCCAAAATGACGGTAGGTTCATAATTACAATATTGCCACTATGAAAATATGTTCCCCATGACACTATAGCTACACTGACAATAAAGCCATTTTCACAAAAGAGTAACATTGAAAATACAGCAAACGAGAATAAAAATAAACTTACAATAACTTTATGATTATCATGGTCAATTTTGTCAGTAGCTACAATTTTTTTGTGATTATGTGATCTTGATAATATATTTTCATGTTGGCTTATTTGGTATTTTCAGTGTAACTGTATGGATCCACATCATCTACTTACATTGTCATGGCTTTTGTACTGTTATGGTGTTTATGTTAACGTGTTGATGACATTAGGATTGATGTATAATTATGGTAACTATATAGCAATGGCGATTATATTTTTTTATTATTATATTGTTATGACTACATATTCATGATAGTTATATTGTTATGGCATGTACATTTTCATGTTTGTTACATTGTTTTAATGGCTATGCTCTCAAGGTGGCTATATTGAAATGAAAAATCCTGTTTTGGACGCTATTTTGTCATGGACAGTATATTGTCCTGGAGTCTATATGTTTGCTATGATCGGAAAGCAACTATTTTGTCACAATATCTATACTGTCAGGTGGCTATATTGCCATAGTGAATATATTTTGAATGTTTCTTTATTACTGCATTAACCATATTGTCATATCAGTTATATGATCATGGAGGATTTATTGTTACAGTGAATATATTGTCGTTGTGACTATACTGTAATAATAGCTAAACTCTTCTGGGAAATACAGTGCAGCCACCATGACAATAATCTCACGATATAAATCAATCACCAGGACATTAGAGTCACTTTGATAATAAGTATATAATGAGTACATAGATATCATGAAAATATAGCGTCCATATAGACATATTTGTCGTGAAAATATAGCCCCCATATAACTATCTTTGAAACGACAATCTAGCCTTTATGATAATATAGTCAAGAAAATAATATATTCACCATAACAATAGAGCCACCATGGTCACATGAATGATATGACAATGTAGTCAACGTAATGATAAACGCATTTATGAATTATATTCATTATGGAAATATAGCCACATGACAATAGAGATACTGTGACAAAATTGTCATTTTGGATCATAGCAAATATATAGCGTCCAGGAGAATATAGTCTCTGTGAGAAAATAGCGAAGAAGAAAGGATTTATCATCATAATACAGTTAACTTGACAGTATAGCCAATAAAACAGTAGAACAACCAAGAAAATATACCTGCCATAACAATATAGCTACCATGAAAATATAGTTGCCATGACAAATTCATTACAATGAAATATAAACGATATCACATTATAGTTTCGATAGTCATACACCAATCATTATCATACCATCAGCATGTTGACATAAACACAATCATACAATAAAAATCATGACAAAATAGGCGACATGATGATATGATATCCATACACTTATACTCACAATCCCAAATAAGACGCCATGAAAATATTATCAAGATCATATAATCACAATAAATATGTAGCTGAAAAAATATATCCCTAGCGATAAAATTAACCATAGCAATACAGCCAGGATAATGTAGCCATGATAGCATTATAGCACAATAAAGCCACCATGCCAATATCCTCACCATGACAATGTAGCTACCATGAAAATATATTAACCTTAAAAATGTATCTACTATGATAATCTATTCCCATGAAAAATATCTACAGCAACAGTTTTGCTGCTAAGACACTATATCACCATGCCAATATCACCAAAATGTTAGTGAAGCTATCATATCAAAATATCTCGAGAAAAAAAAAATCCCACCGCAACAGTATAACTAACATGATAGAATAGCTACTTGATAATATACACAATATGACAGTACAGCCGCCAGGACAATAAAATCACGATATAAATCAATCACAATGTCATCAGAGTCACTTTGATAACAAACTTTCAATGACTATATAAGTGTCATTAAAATATTCAGTCAATATCAACATATTTACCATGACAATTTAACTATTATGATAGTATAATAAAAACAACAATATATTCACCGTAATAATAAAGCCACCATGATCATATAAGTTAAATGAAAATATAGTCAATGCAACAATAGATAAACATTCAAATTATATTCACTATGCAATATAGCCACCTGACAATATAGACGCTGTGACAAGATAGTCGCTTTTGGATCATAACAAACATATATCCTCCAGCAAATTATAGTGTATTTGATAAAATTGCCACCAAAAAGGATTTATAATTAAAATATAGCCACCTTAACAGTATAGCCAATAAAACAATGTAACAACCATAAAAATGTACTTGGCATAACAATATAGCTAACATGAAAATGAGGTTACCTTGACAAAATAATCACAATGAAATATCATCGCCTTTGCTATATAGTTACCATTATCATACACCACTCATGATGAGATAATCAAGAGGTTGACATAAAAACCATCACAGTATAAAAACCATGACAATACAGTTCACAGGATGATATGATATCCATACATTTACACTCACAATACCAAATATGTCGCCATGAAAATATTGTTATCATTATCATATAATCCTAGAAATGTTTAACTAACAACAAAACATATCCCCAACGACAAAATTGACCATAGCAATATGGCTATCAACTGAATATTGAGACCAAGATAATATAGTCCTAATGGCATTATATTGAAAATAACAATACAGCCACCGTGCCAATATCGTCACCATGACAATGTAGCTACCAGACAATGTATTAACCTTGACTATGTAGATACCATGAGAATGTTTTCCTATGAAAAAATATCCAAAGCAATAGTTTAGCTGCTAAGACATTATATCACCACGCCAATATCAACAAAATATTAATATAGCCATCATGGCAGTATACCGCCAGAAAAAAACAAACGATATGGCTAACATGACAATATAGCTACCAGGATAATATAGCCAACATGAAAAGACAGTCCTCTCCTTGTAATACGACAAAAAAGACAAATAACCACCATAACAATATAGTCGCCTTACAATATATCGACATAAGCAATATATTTACCATGCCAATATGATTTTAATTTTGATATAGCCACCATGACCATATAATCACGATGAAAATACAATCACGATGACAATACAGACAACATAAGAATACAACCTCTATCACAATATTGCCATCAAATCAACAAATTCAAAGGTAACATAAATATTATGGCAACACAGTAATCATGACAATATACTCACAAATGCAATATAATCGCCTAAGAAAATGAACCGACTATGAAAATATTGCCAACCTGCCACTATGGCTTCCATTGCAATATAGCCACCACAATAATACATTCACCATGACAGTAGTGAAACCATAACGATATAGCCATATCATATCAATTTAGTCAGCGGGTAATTAATTAAATATGAAAATTTGCTTCTATAATGATATGTCCTCAAGGGCAAAATCAACAGCATTATAAAAGCTGCCTTGAAAATGTAGTCACAATGACATTATAACCATTACAAAATAGTCACTATGACAATGAAGTTATCTTAACAATATAGCCACTATGAGATTATAGTCATATTACCAATATAGTCATCCATGAAAATGTTCTAATCTTATTAATATAGTTATCATGATAATGTATCGTTTTTGATAAGATATGCATGATTAACAAATTAACAATATAACAACCATAAAAAAGATCATCTTGCCAATATAGCCAAAGTGACGATATATACATCACAGTAATATAACCAAAATGAAAAGATAACCAGAATGACGATATGTTCATAACGACAATACTGCCAATAAGAAAATATGTTCCCCAAGACACCTACAGCTACACTGACCATAAAGCCTTCTTCACAAAAAGGGTAACATTGAAAATACAGTCAATGACAATATAGCCACCAAGATAACACAGCCACCACGACAATAATGTCACGATATAAATCAATCACCAGGACACTAGAGTCACCTTGATAGTAAACCTACAATGACTATATGAATATCATAAAAGTAAGGTATCCATATGAATATATATGCCATGAAATTATAGCCTCCATGTGAATATCTTTGCTCTTAGAAGTTAGCCATTATGATAACATAGTCAAGATGGCAATATATTCACCGTAACAATAAAGCCACCAAGACCACATAAACTGATATTGCAAAATAGTTAACGCAACAATATAGACACATTCAAATTATATTCACCATGACAATTTAGCCAAATGACTATATAGATACTGTGACAAAATAGTTGCTTTCAGATCATAGCAAACTTATAGCGTCCAGTACAATATAGTCCCATGAAAAAATAGCGAACAAAACAGGATTTATCGTTAAAATGTAGTCACCTTGATAGTATAGACAGTAAAATAATGAAACAAACTCGAAATTGTAACTGAGATAACAACTTAGCTACCATGAAAATATAGTCACTACGTCAAAATAATTATAATGAGATATAATCAAATATCACAATACAGTTTCCATAATCATGCGCCCATCGTGATAATATAATCTGCAGGTTGACATAAACACCATCATGCTGTAAAAACCATGACATTATAAGCGACATGATGATATGATATCCGTACACTTACACTCATAATATCAAATAAGCCGCCATGAAAATATCATCACAATCATATAATCACAATAGAAGTGTACCTAACAACAAAATATATCTCCAACGACAAAATGAACCACAGCTATGTAGTCAAGTTAATATAACGCCGAAGATAATGTAGCCACGATGGCATTATATTGAAAATAACAGCACAGCTATCAGGATGAATACTGTCACCATGACAATGTAGCCGCTATGAAACTATATCAACCATGATAATATAGCTACCAAGATAATATATTCCTATGAAAAAATGTCCATAACAACAGTTTAGCTTCTAAGACACTATATTTCCACGCCAATATCGCCAAAATATTAGTATAGCCATCATGGCAATATACCACCAGAGTAATATAATACCCACCACAACGATATAGCTAAAATGACGACATAGGTACCCTGTCAATATACCTAACTTGAAAACACATTCCTCTCCATGTAATATAGATAGAGTGACAAATAGCCTCCACGGCAATATAGTCACCTAACACTATAGCGACCATGCAAATATAGTCACCTAACACTATAGCCACCATGGCAATATAGTCTCGTAACAATATAGCCACTATGGTAATATAGTTACAATAACAATATGATCTTAATAGTAATATAGCCAGCATGACCATGTAGTCACAATGACAAAACAACCTCCAAGACAATACATACAACATGACAATTGAGTTTCTATGTCAATATTTCCATCAATTCAACAAAATATATGACAATAAAGAAATTATGGCAACACACTTACTATGACAATATTCTCACAAAAGCAATATAATCTCCAAAACTAAATGATCCTACTTTGAAAAAATAGCAAACCTGCCACTATGGCTTCCATTTCAATGTACCCACCATAATAAAACATTTACCATGACAGCACTGAAACCATACAGCATATCATGACAACGTATTCACCTCATAAAGCATCAAAATGATAATTTCCTTTATATAATGATTTATCCTATAGGGCAAAATCAACACCATAAAGAAATTGCAATGAAAATGTAGACATCATGACATTATAACCATCATGTTAAAATTGTCACCATGACAATAAAATTATCTTGCCAATATAGCCACTATGAGCTTATACTTATAATGATAATATAATCACTATGACAATATTGTCACCTTGATAATATAGTTATAATGATAATATATCGCTTATGACAAAATATGTATGATTAACAAAATAGTAATAGAGCAACTATAAAAAAAGATCAGCTTGCTAATATAACAAAGGTGACGATATATACATCATAGCAATGGAAACAAAATGAGAAGGTAGCCAACATGACGGTATGTTCATAATGACAATATTGTCACTATGAAAATTCGTACCTCATGACACAATAGCTACACTGACAATAAAGCCATTTTCACAATAAAGTTACATTGAAAATACAGCAAACGACAATGTAGCCACCAAGACAGTACTGCCTCCATAACAATAATATCACAATATAAATCAATCACCATGACATTACAGTCAAATTGTTAATAAACTTCCAATGACTGTAGAAATAAGAAAATACAGCCTCCATATGAACATATTTGCCACGACAATTTAGCCATAATGATAATATGATCACGAGGAAAATATATTCACTATAACAATAAATCTAGTATGGTCATATAACTGATATGACAATGTAGTTAACGCAACAATAAAGAATCATTCAAATTATATTTACTATGACAATATAACCATCTGACAATATATATATAAAAATGCATTATATTCGCCATAACAAAATGATCCCATCATGAAAATATAACCACTCTGCCACTATGGCTTCCATAGTCATGATAACAATATATTTATCAAAACAATAAAGCCACCAGGACCATATAAATGATATGACATTATAGTCAATGGAATAGTAAAGACTTTATGAGATTATGTTGAATTTGGCAATATAGCCACCTGACTTTATATACACTGTGACAAAATGATAACTCTCGGATCATAGGAAACATATAACCTCCATGACTATATACTATCTACGACAAAATAGCGATCAGGATAGGATTTATTATTACAATATAGCCCCAATGAAAGTATAGCCAAAAACGAATAAAACATCCATGAAAATAAACCTACCATAACATTAGAGCTACCATGAAAATATATTCACCATGAGAGAATAATCTCAGAGAAATATAATCGACATTCCAATACATTTACCAACCATACACTAATCATGATCATGTAATCACCAGGTTGACATAAACACCATCCCAGTATAAAAACCATGAAACTATAATATACATAATGATATGATATCAATACAGTTAAGCTCACAATACCAAATAGGCCGCCAATATAGTCAACATGACAATGTAACAAACATGAAAATATAATCATCTTGACACTGTAGCTACCATGATAATATATTTTCCTGACAAAATATTCACAATAACAGTTTAGCCGCCAAGACAATATATCACTATACCAATACCACCAATATGTTAGTACAGTCATCATGGCAATATAACACCAGAAAAAAAATGGCCACTACTACGATATAACTACCATGACAATATAGCTAGGCTGACAATATAGACAATATGAAAAGAGGTTCACCTCCTTGAAATAAAACAAAATGACAAATAGTCACCAGGAAAATATAGTCATTTAACAACATAGCAACCATGGTATATCTTCATCATGAATACATAATCTTAATGGTAATATAGCCACCATGACCATAGAGTCACGATGATAATACAGCCACCATGACAATATGGACAACATGACCATATGGTCTTTTTAACAATATTGACATCAATTTGATAAATTAAATGACAATAAACAAATAATGGCAACACAGTCACCATGATAATATAGCAACAAATGCAATATAATTGCTAGGACAAAATGATAAACACTATGAAATTATAGTCATCCTGCCACTATGGTTTACATATAAATGTTCCTACCATTATAATCCATTCACCATGACAGCAATGAAACCATAACAGTATAGTCATCAAGAGAATAAGTCACCTTATAATTTAATCTAAATGACAATCTCGCTTCTGTAATGATATATCCTCGATGGCAAAATTAAGACCATTAAAAAGGCTACCATAAAAATGCAGTCACCATGACATTATAACCCTCATGATAAAATAGTCACCATGACAGTATAGTTATCTTGGCAATATAGCCACTATGAAACTATAGTTATAATGACAATATACACACTGGCAATATTGTCACCATAACGATATAGGTATCATGATAATGTATCGCTTTTGAAAAAATATGTATGTTTTAAAAAATGACATTAGAGCAACTATAAAAAAGATCACCAAACTAAAATTGCTAAGTTGACGATATGTACACCATACAATGCAACCAAAATGACAAGATAGCTAACATAACGGTATGCTCATAATAAGAATACTGACACTATGAAAATACGTTTATCATGACACTATAGCTACACTGATAATTAAGCCGTCTTCACAAAAAGTAACCTTGAAAATACTGCAAACGACAATATAGCCATCATAACAGTATTCCCACTATGATAGTATTATCACAATATAGATCATTCACCATGACAATAGGATCACGTTCATAATATACTTACCATGACTATGTATATATCATGAAAATATAGCCTCCATAAAAACATATTTACCATGACAATTTATCAATTATAGTAATATAGTCATGATGACAATATATTCAACATAACAATAAAGCCATCATGATCATATAATGTATATGACAATATAGTCAAAGCAATAATATAGGCACCATGAAATTTGATTCACTATGGGAATAGAGCCAATGACAAAATAATCGCTTTTGGATTTAAAAAAAACATATATCGTTCAGGACAAAATAGGCTCAATGAGAAAAGAGCTACCAGGACAGAATTTATCACTACAATATAGTCACTCCGACATTATAGCCAAAATAACTATACACTAACCATATAAATGTATCTCCCATACCAATATAGCTCCCATGAATATATACTCACCAAAACAAAATTATTACAATGAAATACAATCGCTATTACAATATAGTTACCATGACCATACTCCGATCATGATAATATGATCACCAAGTTGAGATGAACACCATTACATTATAAAGACCATGACAATACAATTGACAGGAGGATATGATATCTATACACTTACACTCACAATATCAAATAACTCGCCATAAATATATAGCTATCATGATCTTATAATGACAATGAAAATATAGCTAACAACAAAAAATATCCCCTGCGACAAAATTCAACAAGTTGATATAGCAAACACGATACTTTAGATATGATGGCATTATATTTAAGGTAAGAAGATAGCTATCATGCCAACATAGTCAAAAAAACTTTAGCTACCTAGAAAATATAGTCACTTTGACAATATAGCTATTTTGATAATATATTCTCACGACAAAATACCTATAATGGCAGTTTAGCAACAAAGACAATATATCAACAAACAAGTATCCCAACATGTTCGTGTAGGTATCATGACAATATACCACTAGAAAGAGAAATAATCACCACAACGATATAGCTACCATGACAATATACCTACTTTGACAATATAACTAAAATGAAAAAACATTCACCTTCTTTTAATATATCAAAAATGACATATAGCCACCAAGACAATATAGTCACGTAACAATATAGCCACTAGGTCAATATGGTTGCCATAACAATATAATCTTAACGATAAAATAGCCACCAGGCCCATACAATCAAGATGACAATAAAACCACCAGGACAAAATAGACAACATGACCATATATAGTCTATGAAAATATTGCAATGAATTCAACAAATTAGATGACTATATACACATCATGGCAACAGTGTCACCATGAAAATATAGTAACAAATGCAATATAATCGTCATGATAAAATGATGCCCAACATGGAATGTAGTCACCTTATCACTATGGGATCCTTTGGAATATAGCCACCATAATAATACATTCACCATGACAGTACTGAATACATAACAATATATTCAAGAAAATATAATAATCTTGGTAATATAACTACTATGAAATTATAGTCATAATGACAGTATAGCCAAAATGATAATATTGTTACCTTAATGATATACTTATTATGATAATGTATCGATTATGACAAAATACGCATGATAAAATAAATGAAATAAATAAAAAGCGAGATATACATAAGTATACTTATGTAAGTAGGAGAGATGGCCAGAGAGCGTTAATGGTTTACGTGTTAATTGACAGGCGCGCGAAAGAGAGACTCTTGAATGTTAATGTGCTGAGAGGTGCAACTGGAGGGATGTCTGATCATTATCTTGTGGAGGCTAAAGTGAAGATTTGTATGGGTTTTCAGAAAAAAAGAGTGAATGTTGGGGTGAAGAGGGTGGTGAGAGTAAGTGAGCTTGGGAAGGAGACTTGTGTGAGGAAGTACCAGGAGAGACTGAGTACAGAATGAAAAAAGGTGAGAACAATGGAAGTAAGGGGAGTGGGGGAAAAATGGGATGCATTTAGGGAATCAGTGATGGATTGCGCAAAAGATGCTTGTGGCATGAGAAGAGTGGGAGGTGGGTTGATTAGAAAGGGTAGTGAGTGGTGGGATGAAGAAGTAAGAGTATTAGTGAAAGAGAAGAGAGAGGCATTTGGACGATTTTTGCAGGGAAAAAATGCAATTGAGTGGGAGACGTATAAAAGAAAGAGACAGGAGGTCAAGAGAAAGGTGCAAGAGGTGAAAAAAAGGGCAAATGAGAGTTGGGGGTGAGAAAGTAACATTAAATTTTAGAGAGAATAAAAAGATGTTCTGGAAGGAGGTAAATAAAGTGCGTAAGACAAGGGAGCAAATGGGAACTTCAGTGAAGGGCGCAAATGTGGAGGTGATAACAAGTAGTGGTGATGTGAGAAGGAGATGGAGTGAGTATTTTGAAGGTTTGTTGAATGTGTTTGATGATAGAGTGGCAGATATAGGGTGTTTTGGTCGAGGTGGTGTGCAAAGTGAGAGGGTTAGGGAAAATGATTTGGTAAACAGAGAAGAGGTAGTAAAAGCTTTGCGGAAGATGAAAGCCGGCAAGGCAGCAGGTTTGGATGGTATTGCAGTGGAATTTATTAAAAAAGGGGGTGACTGTATTGTTGACTGGTTGGTAAGGTTATTTAATGTATGTATGACTCACGGTGAGGTGCCTGAGGATTGGCGGAATGCGTGCATAGTGCCATTGTACAAAGGCAAAGGGGATAAGAGTGAGTGCTCAAATTAAAGAGGTATAAGTTTGTTGAGTATTCCTGGTAAATTATATGGGAGGGTATTGATTGAGAGGGTGAAGGCATGTACAGAGCATCAGATTGGGGAAGAGCAGTGTGGTTTCAGAAGTGGTATAGGATGTATGGATCAGGTGTTTGCTTTGAAGAATGTATGAGAGAAATACTTAGAAAAGCAAATGGATTTGTGTGTAGCATTTATGGATCTGGAGAAGGCATATGATAGAGTTGATAGAGATGCTCTGTGGAAGGAATTAAGAATATATGGTGTGGGAGGAAAGTTGTTAGAAGCAGTGAAAAGTTTTTATCGAGGATGTAAGGCATGTGTACTTGTAAGAAGAGAGGAAAGTGATTGGTTCTCAGTGAATGTAGGTTTGCGGCAGGGGTGTGTGATGTCTCCATGGTTGTTTAATTTGTTTATGGATGGGATTGTTAGGGAGGTGAATGCAAGAGTTTTGGAAAGAGGGGCAAGTATGAAGTCTGTTGTGGATGAGAGAGCTTGGGAAGTGAGTCAGTTGTTGTTCGCTGATGATACAGCGCTGGTGGCTGATTCATGTGAGAAACTGCAGAAGCTGGTGACTGAGTTTGGTAAAGTGTGTGAAAGAAGAAAGTTAAGAGTAAATGTGAATAAGAGCAAGGTTATTAGGTACAGTAGGGTTAAGGGTCAAGTCAATTGGGAGGTGAGTTTCAATGGAGAAAAACTGGAGGAAGTGAAGTGTTCTAGATATCTGGGAGTGGATCTGGCAGCGGATGGAACCATGGAAGCGGAAGTGGATCATAGGGTGGGGGAGGGGGCGAAAATTCTGGGAGCCTTCAAGAATATGTGGAAGTCGAGAACATTATCTCGGAAAGCAAAAATGGGTATGTTTGAAGGAATAGTGGTTCCAACAATGTTGTATGGTTGCGAGGCGTGGGCTATGGATAGAGTTGTGCGCAGGAGGATGGATGTGCTGGAAATGAAATGTTTGAGGACAATGTGTGGTGTGAGGTGGTCTGATCGAGTAAGTAACGTAAGGGTAAGAGAGATGTGTGGAAATAAAAAGCGCGTGGTTGAGAGAGCAGAAGAGGGTGTTTTGAAATGGTTCGGGCACATGGAGAGAATGAGTGAGGAAAGGTTGACCAAGAGGATATATGTGTCGGAGGTGGAGGGGACGAGGAGAAGAGGGAGACCAAATTGGAGGTGGAAAGATGGAGTGAAAAAGATTTTGTGTGATCGGGGCCTGAACATGCAGGAGGGTGAAAGGAGGGCAAGGTATAGAGTGAATTGGAGCGATGTGGTATACCGGGGTTGACGTGCTGTCAGTGGATTGAATCGGGGCATGTGAAGCGTCTGGGGTAAACCATGGAAAGCTGTGTAGGTATGTATATTTGCGTGTGTGGACGTATGTATATACATGTGTATGGGGGTGGGTTGGGCCATTTCTTTCGTCTGTTTCCTTGCGCTACCTCGCAAACGCGGGGGACAGCGACAAAGCAAAAAAAAAAAAAAATATTAACTACAAAAAAGATTACTGTGCCAATATTGCCGGATGATATTATATACATCATAGTAATGTAACCATAATGTATGATAGCCATCGTGACGGTATGTTCATAATGACAATACTGCCACTATGAAAATATATTCAACAAAACACTATAGCTACGCTGACAATAAAGCAATGTTAACAAAAGAGAAACTGAATGATCCCACCATGAATATATAGCCACCTGCCACTATGGTTTCCATTGTAATATAGCCACCATTTTGATACATTCTCCATGACAGTACAGAAACCATAACACTATAGCATAAAATGAATATGTCGTCACCTGATAATTTATTCAAAAGGAAAACTTCGTTTCTATAATAATATATCCTAAAGTGCAAAATCAACACCATTAGAAAGGCTACCATGAAAATACAGTCACCATGACATTATAACCATAACGGTGAAATATTCACCATGACATTATAACCATCACGATAAAATAGTAACCGTGACAAAATAGTCACCATGACAATATGTTGTCAGCTTAATTAGTATAGTTATCTTGATAATGTATCGCTTATGACAAAATATGCATGATTAAAAGAATGACAATATAGCAACTATAAAAAAGATCACCTTGCCAATATAACCAAGGTGACGATATATATATTCATAGCAATGTAACCAAAATGAGAAGATAATGACGTTATATTCATAATGACAATGCTACCACTGTCAAAATATGCTCCTCTTGACACTATAGTTAAACTGACAATTAAGCCATATTCACAAAAGAGTAACATTCAAAATTTAGCAAACGATAATACAGCCACCATTGTAGTACATCCACCATGACTATAATATTGCGGCATAAATCAATCACCATAATATTAGAGTCACCTAGATAATAAACTTTCAATGACTATATAAATGTTATGAAAATATAGCCTCTATATCAGCATATTTGCCATGAAACTTTAGCTGTTATGACAATATAATCACAATGATAGTATATTCACCATAACAATAAGCCACCATGATCATGTAACTGATATGACAATGTAGTCAACGCAATAATAAAGAGATATTTGAATTATATTCACTATGGCAGTATAGCCTCCAAGACAATATAGTCTCCATGAAAAAATAGCGATCAAGACAGGATTTATCATTACAATAGAGGCAACTTGACAGTATAGCCAATAGAACAAAGCAACAACCATGAAAATGTACCTGCCATAACAATATGGCTGCCTTTAAAATGCAGTCAACATGACAAAACAATCACAATGAAATATAATCGCCGTTACAATATAGTTACCATAATCACTGACCAATCATGACAATATAATCAGCAGGATGACATTGTGTTTTCGCAACTAAAGTGTTGCTGTGGATATGTTCCATGAGACTGTATTATCATAGTAGCTACATTGTCAAGGTTACTATATTTTCATGGTAGCTACATTGTCAGGGTGACGATATTGGCATGGTGGCCGTAATGCTATTTTCAATATAATGCCATCCTAACTACATTATATTGGTCGCTATATTTTCTTTCTGGCTATATTGGTATGGCTAATTTTGTCGTTGAGGATATATTTTGTCATTTACTACAATTTTGTTTCAATCATATGATCATGATAACATAATCTTGGCGGCTTATTTGGTGATGTGAGTGCAAGTGTATGGATATGATATTATCATATCACTATGTTCTCATTGTTTTTATACTGTGATGGTGTTCATATCAGCCTCCTGACGATATTATCATTATTGATATATGATTATATTAACTAAATTGTAATGGCGAATATATTTCAAAGTGACAATTTTGTCATTTTGCCTACATTTTCATGGTAACTATATTGTCATAGCAGGTACAATTTCAATGTTGTTTCACTGTCAAGGTGACTATATCTTAATGAGAAATCTTATCTTAGTCGCTATTTTGTCGTGGACACTATGTTCTCCAGGAGCCTATATGTTTGCTATGATCCGAAAGAGACTATTTTGTCACAGCATCAATATTGTCAGGTGCTTATATTGCCATAATGAATCTGATTTGAAGGCATCCCTATTATTGTGTTGACTGTATCGTCCTATCACTTATATGATTATGGCTATATTGTTAGAGTTAATATATTGCCGTCTTCACTATATTGTCATATTGGCTAAATAGTCATGGTAAGTATGTTGACATGGAAGCCTTATTTTCATGATATTCATATAGTCAGTACTATCTTATTATCAGGGTGACTCTAATGTCACCGCGACTGAATTATATCGTGACATTATTGTCATAGTGGCTGGACTGTCATGGTGGCTATATGGTCCTTTGCTGTATTTTCAATGTTACTCTTTTATGAAGATTGCTTTATTGTCATTGTAGCTATATGTCATGGGGAATATATTTTCATAGTAGCAGTATCGTCATTATGAACATACTGTCATTTTGGCTATCTGTTCATTTTGGTTACATTGCGAAGATTTACATATCGTCACCTTGGCAAGGTGATCTCTTTTATAGATGTTAATATTTTCATTTTTTTACTCATGCATATTTTTTCATAAGCGATACATTATCGTGATAACTATATTATTTAGGTGACGGTATATTATCATGGGGACTATATTATCACTATGAGTATAATCTCTTATTGGCTATATTGCTAAGATAATTATATTGTCATGGTGACTATTTCATGATGATGGTTATATTGACATTGTGACTGCATTTTCATTGTAGCTTAAAATGAAATGGTATTGATTTTGCCCTTAAAGATATATCATTATAAAAACGAAAATTTTATTTTCATTAAACTGTCAGGTGAATACATTGTCATGATATGCTATATTGTTTTAGTTTCGGTGCTGTCATGGTGAATGTATATTATGCTGGCTATATTGTAATGGAAGCCATAGTGACAGGGTGGCTATATTTTCATGGTTGGGTCGTTTTGTTATGACGATTTCATTGTATTTCTGAGTATATCATCATGGTGAGAGTGTTGCCATGATTTCTATATTGTCATTTGATTTATTGAAATGATGGCAATATTGTCATAAAGACTGTATTATCATGTTGCCTGTATGGTCATCATGATTGTCTTGTCATGTTGACTATATAGTCATGGTGGCTATACTGTCATAAAGATTACATTGTTATGGTAACTATACTGCCATAGTGAATATACTGTTAGGTAACTATATTGCCATTATGGCTTTTTGTTAGAGTAGCTATATTGTTAAGGTAGCATATAAGGTAGCTATATTGGTAAGGTACCAGAATTTTTCCGACATTAGCATGGTGATATATTATCATGGTAGCTACATTTCCAAGGTTACTGTACTTCTTGTAAGCTACATTGTAATGATGATATTGGCATGGTGGGTGAATTCTTATTTTCAATATAATGCCATTCTGGCTACATTATCTTGGTCGCTATATCAACTTGATGGCTATATTGCTACGAACAATCTTATCATTGGGGATGTATTTTGTCTTTACCCACAATTTGGTTGTGATTATATGATTATGATAATATTTTCATGGCGACTTATTTGGTATTGTAAGGGGTAACTGTCTTGATATCATATCATCATGTAACTTATATTGTCATGGTTTTTATACGGTGATGGTTATTATGTTATCATGTATGATTATGGTAACTATATAGCAATGAAGATATCTTTTGTGATTATTTTGGTATGTTGACTTCAATTTGATAGTAGATATATTGGTATGGCAGGTACATTTTCATGGTTCTTACATTGTTTTATGGGCTATACTGTCAAGGTGGCTATATAGTAATGATAAATCCTGTCTTGGACGCTATTGTGTCCTGGACACTATATATCCATGAGGCTATATGTTTCCTATGATCCGAAAGCGACTATTTGATCACGTTATCTATATTGTCAGGTGGCTATATTGACATAGTGAGCATATTTTGAATATTTCTTTAACGTTGCGTTGACTATATTGTCATTTCATTTATGTGGGCATGGTGGCTTTGTTGTTATAGTGAATATATTGTCGTTATGACTATACTATCATCAGGCTAAATTGTCATGGGAAATATGTTGATATGGATGCTATATTCTCATAATACTTATATAGTAACTGTAAATCTCTTTTATATGTGGCTCTAATGTCACGGTGACTGATTTATATCGTAACATTATTGTTATTGTGGCTGTACTATTATTGTGGCTATTTTGTCGTTTGATGTGTTTTCAATTTTACTATTTTATGAATATGGCTTTATTGTCAGTGTAGCTATAACTTCATTGGAAACAAATTTTCATAGTGACGGTATTGTCATTATGAAATAAAGTCATTATGGCTACCTTCTAAGTTGGGTTACATTTCTATGCTGTATATATAGTCACCTAGGGCATATTGGGAAGGTGATCTTTTTTATAGATGGTATATTGTCATTTTTTGATCGTTTATATTCTGTCATAAGCGATATATTATCATGATAACTATATCATTAAGGTGAAAATATTGTCATGGCGACTATATCGTCTTTATGACTGTAATCTTATAATGACAATATTGCTACCCTGATATGTAGGGAACTTGAAAAGACAATCAACTCCTTTAATACAACAAAAAAAAACAAATAGCCATCATGGCAATATATTCATCAAACAATATAACCACCATGGCAATATTGTTACCATATCAGTATAATATTAATGGAAATATAAGCACCATGACCATATAGACACGATGACAATACAACCAACAAGATAATATACGAAACATGACATTACACTATGACAATATTGCCATCAACTAAACAAATCAAATGACAATAAAGATATCATGGCAACAGTCACCATGACAATATACTCACAAATGCAATATAATCGACATAACAAAATCATTATACTATGAAAATATAGCCACTCTGACGCTTTGGCTTGCATTCCAATGTACCCAATATAATAATACATATACCATGACATTCCTGAAATCATAATAATATAGTATATCACGACAATGTACCCCCTACTGATTTAATCAAAATAAAAATCTTGTTTTATAGTGATACATCATCAAGGGCAAAACCAACACCATTATAAAAGCTATCGTGATAATGTAGTCACCATGAAATTATAAACATGATAAGATGGTCACCATCACAATATAGTTATCTTGGCAAGATATCCAACATGAGATTATATTCATGATAACAATTTAGTCAAAATGCCAATATATAGTCACCGGAATATTATAGCAATCATGATAATATATCACTTATGACAATATATGCATGATTGAAAAAAAGACAATATAGCAAATATAAAAAAGATCACAATTCTATCATAGCCAAGGTGACGATATATACATGATAGTAATGTAGCCAAAATAAGCAGATATCCAAAATGACAAAGAGTTCATATTGACAATACTGCCACTATGAAAATATATTCTCCATGACACTATATCTACACTGACAGTAAAGCTATCTTCACAAAAGCGTAAAATTGAAAATACAGCAAACGGCAATATAGCCACCTTGACAATATATCCACCTTGACAATAATGTCACGATACAAATCAAGCGCCAGGACATTAGAATCACCTTGATAGTGATCTTAAAATAACTTTATAGATATCGTGAAAATATAGCCCCATGTCAACATATTTGCTACGAAAATTTAGCCATTATGATAATATAGTCACGACGACAATGTATTTACTGTGACAATAAAGCTACCATGATCATTTAACTGATATGACAATATAGTCAAAGCGAAAATATAGAAACATTCTACGTATATTCACAATTTCAATATAACCTCCTGACAAAATGGTTACTGTGAATAAATTGTCGCTTTTGGATCATAGCAAACATATGAACTCCTGGACAATTTAGTCTCTGTGAAAAAACAATGACTCAGACAGGATTTATCATTATGATATAGTCATAACATTAAAGTTGTCATGTATTGTTGTCAACATGACAAAATTATCACAATGAAATAAAACGACATTACAATATAGTTACCATAATCATACACCAATCCTGATTATGTAATCAGCAGGTTGACATGAACAATATCACAATGTAATATCCATGACAATATAAGTGACGATGATATGATATCCATTTACTTACACTTACCATACAAAATAAGCCGCCATGAAAATATTATTATCATGATCATATAATCACAACAATGTTATAGCTAATAACAAAATATGTCCCGAACGACAAAATTAACAATAGCAATTTAGCCATCAAGTTGATATAGCGACCAAGATAATGTAGCCATGATGGCATTATATTTAGAATAACAATACAGACACCATGGCAATGTTTTCACCATGATAGTGTAGCTACCATGAAAATGTAGTAACCTTGACTATGTAGCTATCATGATAAATTACTTAAATTGAAAGCTATCCACAACAAGAGTTTAGCTGCTAAGACACTATGTCACCATGCCAATATCGCCAAAATGTTATTATTGCCATCATGATAATATACCGCCAGAAAAGAAATATATATATACACTACTCGACAATATAGCTATCCTGACAATATTGCCAACGTGAAAAGACAGTCACCTCCTTGTCATATAACGAAAATGACAAATAGCCATCACGGCAATATAGTGACCTAACAATACAGCCACCATGGCAATATAGCTACCATAACAATGTAATCTTAATGACAATATAGCCAACATGACTCTATAGTTACGATGAGAATACAACCACCGTGACAAAACAAATAATATGAAAGTACCGTCTCTAAGACAATCTTGCCATCAATTCAACAAATTAAATGACAATATAGATATTATTGCAACACAGTTATCATGACAATATACTCAGAAATGATATTATAATCTCCATAATAAAATCATCCTACCATGAAAATATAGCCACCTTACCATTTTGGTTTACGTTGCAATGTAGCCACTAGAATAAAAGATTTACCATGACAGTAGTGAAACCATATCAATATAGGATATCATGGCAATATATTCACCTGATAATTTAATCAAAATGACAATTTCTCTTCTATAATGGTATATCCTCAAGAGTAATATGAACACCATTAAAAAAGCTTCTATGAAAATACAGTTACTATGACATAAATATCATGATAAAAAAAAGTCATCATGACACTATAGTTATCTTGGCAATATAGCCACTATGACATTATAGTCATAATGACAATATAGTCGCTATAACAATATTGTCACCATGAAAATATAATCCTCATGATAACATATCGCTTATGACAAAGTATACATGAGTTTAGTAATGATAATATACCACGTATGAAATGACCACCTTGTAAATATAGCTAAGGTGACGATGTATAAATCATAGCAATGTATCTAAAATGAAAAGATAGCCAAAATGACAGTATGTTCATAATGACAATACTGCCACTATGAAAATATGTTCCCCATGACACTATAGCTACACTGACAAGAAAGCCATTGTCACAAAAGGGTAACATTGAAAATACAGCAAACGAGAATATAGCCACCATGATAGTACAGCCAGCATTACAATAATATCACGATATAAATCCTCACCATGACATTAGTCACCTTGATAATAAACTTATAATAAATTTATGATTATCATGATAATATAGCCTCTATGTCAACATATTTGCCATGACAATTTGGCCATTTTGATAATACAGTCACGATGACAAATTTATTCACTATAACAATATAGCCACAGTGATCATATAAATGATGTGAAAATACAGTCAAAGAAACAAAAAGAAATATACAAATCATATTCACTATGGCAATATAACCATATGACAATATAAATACTGTGACAAATAGTCGCTTTTAAGTAATAGCAAACATATAGCCTGCAGGATAATATAGTCTCTATGACAAAATAGCCACCAAGACAGGATATATCATTATAATATAGACACCATGACAGTATAACTCATAAAACCAATGTATTATTATTGTAGCTAAATTTTTCAAGGTTGATATATTTTCATGGTATCTACATTGTCATGGTGACTATATTGGCAAGGTGGCTCTATTGGGATATAATGTTATCATGGCTACATTATCTTGGTAGCTTGATTAACTGAATGGCTATATTACTATGGTCAATTTTGTCGTTGGGGCTATATTTTGTCATTAGCTACAATTTTTTTGTGGTTATGTGATTTTAATAATATATTAACATGGTGGCTTATTTGGTATTTTGAGTGTAACTCTATGGATATCACAACATCATACTACTTACATATTCATGGCTTTTATACTGTTATGGTGTTTATGTCAACATGGTGATAATATTAGGATTGATGTATGATTATGGTAACTATAAAGCAATGGCGATTATATTTTTTTATCATTATATTGTGGTGACTACATTTTCATTATAGTTATATTGTTATGGCATATACATTTTCATGGTTCTTACATTGTTTTAATGGCTATGCTTTTAAGGTGGCTATATTGTGATGATAAATTCTGTTTTGTACGATATTTTTTCATGGACAGTATATTGTCCTGGAGTCTATATGTATGCTATGATCAGAAAGCAACTATTTTGTCACAATATCTATACTGTCAGGTGGCTACATTGCCATAGTGAATATATTTTGAATGCTTATTGTTGCATTAACCATATTGTCATATCAGTTATATGATCATGGAGGATTTATTGTTATAGTGAATATATTGTCGTTGTGACTATACTGTAATAATAGCTAAACTGTTCTGGGAAATACAGTGCAGCCACCATAACAATAATGTCACGATATAAATCAATTGCCATGACATTAGAGTCACGTTGATAATAAGTATGAGTACCTAGATATCATGAAAATATAGCGTCCATATAAATATATTTCTCGTGAAAATATAGCCCCCATATAAATATTTATGAAATGACAATCTAACCATTATGATAATATAGTCAAGACAATAATATATTCACCATGACAATAAAGCCACCATGGTCACATGAATAATATGACAATATAGTCAACGTAACAATAAACGCATTTAAAAATTGTATTCACCATGGAAATATAGCCACATGACAATAGAGATACTGTGACAAAATAGTCATTTTGGATCATAGCAAACACATATCGTCCAGGAGAATATAGTCTCTATGACAAAATAGCGAAGAAGAAAGGATTTATCATCACAACATAGTTACCTTGACAGTATAGCCAATGAAACAGTAGAACAACCAAGAAAATGTACCTGCCATAACAATATAGCTACCATGAAAATATAGTTACTGTGACAAATTCATTACAATGAAATATAAACGATATCACATTATAGCTTCGATAATCATCCACCAACCATGATCATATCATCAGCAGGTTGACATAAACACAATCATAGTATAAAAACCATGACAAAATAGGTGATATGATGATATGATATCCATACACTTACACTCACTATCCTAAATAAGATGCCATGAAAATATGATCAAGATCATATAATCAAAATAAATATGTAGCTGCAAAAATATATCCTTAGCGACAAAATTAACCATAGCAATACAGCCAGGATAATGTACCCATGATAGCATTATAGCACAATAAAGCCACCATGCCAGTATCCTCACCATAACAATGTAGCTACCATGAAAATATATTAACCTTAAAAATGTAGCCACAATGAAAATATACTCCCATGAAAAATATCCATTGCAACAGTTTTGCTGCTAAGACATTATATCACCATGCCAATGCCACCAAAATGCTAGTGAAGCTATCATATCAAAATATTTATTATTTTTTTTTTATTATACTTTGTCTCTGTCTCCCGCGTTTGCGAGGTAGCGCAAGGAAACAGACGAAAGAAATGGCCCAACCCCCCCCCATACACATGTATATACATACGTCCACACACGCAAATAGACATACCTACACAGCTTTCCATGGTTTACCCCAGACGCTTCACATGCCATGATTGAATCCACTGACAGCACGTCAACCCCGGTATACCACATCGCTCCAATTCACTCTATTCCTTGCCCTCCTTTCACCCTCCTGCATGTTCAGGCCCCGATCACACAAAATCTTTTACACTCCATCTTTCCACCTCCAATTTGGTCTCCCTCTTCCCTTTGTTCCCTCCACCTGCGACACATATATCCTCTTGGTCAATCTTTCCTCACTCATCCTCTCCATGTGCCCAAACCACTTCAAAACACCCTCTTCTGCTCTCTCAACCACGCTCTTTTTATTTCCACACATCTCTCTTACCCTTACGTTACTCACTCGATCAAACCACCTCACACCACATTTTGTCCTCAAACATCTCATTTCCAGCATATCCATCCTCCTGCGCACAACTCTATCCATAGCCCACGCCTCGCAACCATACAACATTGTTGGAACCACTATTCCTTCAAACATACCCATTTTTGCTTTCCGGGATAATGTTCTCGACTTCCACACATTCTTCAAGGCCCCCAAGATTTTCGCCCCCTCCCCCACCCTATGATCCACTTCCGCTTCCATGGTTCCATCCGCTGCCAGATCCACTCCCAGATATCTAAAACATTTCACTTCCTCCAGTTTTTCTCCATTCAAACTCACCTTCCAATTGACTTGACCCTCAACCCTACTGTACCTAATAACCTTGCTCTTATTCACATTTACTCTTAACTTTCTTCTTCCACACACTTTTCCAAACTCAGTCACCAGCTTCTGCAGTTTCCCACATGAATCAGCCACCAGCGTTGTATCATCAGCGAACAACAACTGACTCACTTCCCAAGCTCTCTCATCCACAACAGACTTCATACTTGCCCCTCTTTCCAAAACTCTTGCATTTACCTCCCTAACAACCCCATCCATAAACAAATTAAACAACCATGGAGACATCACACACCCCTGCCGCAAACCTACATTCACTGAGAACCAATCACTTTCCTCTCTTCCTACACGTACACATGCCTTACATCCTCGATAAAAAGTTTTCACTGCTTCTAACAACTTTCCTCCCACACCATATATTCTTAATACCTTCCACAGAGCATCTCTATCAACTCTATCATATGCCTTCTCCAGATCCATAAATGCTACAGACAAATCCATTTCCTTTTCTAAGTATTTCTCACATACATTCTTCAAAGCAAACACCTGATCCACACATCCTCTACCACTTCTGAAACCACACTGCTCTTCCCCAATCTGATGCTCTGTACATGACTTCACCCTCTCAATCAATACCCTCCCATATAATTTACCAGGAATACTCAACAAACTTATACCTCTGTAATTTGAGCACTCACTCTTATCCCCTTTGCCTTTGTACAATGGCACTATGCACGCATTCCGCCAATCCTCAGGCACCTCACCATAAGTCATACATACATTAAATAACCTTACCAACCAGTCAACAATACAGTCACCCCCTTTTTTAATAAATTCCACTGCAATACCATCCAAACCTGCTGCCTTGCCGGCTTTCATCTTCCGCAAAGCTTTCACTACCTCTTCTCTGTTTACCAAATCATTTTCCCTAACCCTTTCACTTTGCACAAAACCTCGACCAACACCCTATATCTGCCACTCTATCATCAAACACATTCAACAAACCTTCAAAATACTCACTCCATCTCCTTCTCACATCACCACTACTTGTTATCACCTCCCCATTTGCGCCCTTCACTGAAGTTCCCATTTGCTCCCTTGTCTTACGCACTTTATTTACCTCCTTCCAGAACATCTTTTTATTCTCCCTATAATTTAATGATACTCTCTCACCCCAACTCTCATTTGCCCTTTTTTTCACCTCATGCACCTTTCTCTTGACCTCCTGTCTCTTTCTTTTATACATCTCCCACTCAATTGCATTTTTTCCCTGCAAAAATCGTCCAAATGCCTCTCTCATCTCTTTCACTAATACTCTTACTTCTTCATCCCACCACTCACTACCCTTTCTAATCAACCCACCTCCCACTCTTCTCATGCCACAAGCATCTTTTGCGCAATCCATCACTGATTCCCTAAATACATCCCATTCCTCCCCCACTCCCCTTACTTCCATTGTTCTCACCTTTTTCCATTCTGTACTCAGTCTCTCCTGGTACTTCCTCACACAAGTCTCCTTCCCAAGCTCACTTACTCTCACCACCCTCTTCACCCCAACATTCACTCTTCTCTTCTGAAAACCCATACAAATCTTCACCTTAGCCTCCACAAGATAATGATCAGACATCCCTCCAGTTGCACCTCTCAGCACATTAACATCCAAAAGTCTCTCTTTCGCACGCCTGTCAATTAACACGTAATCCAATAACGCTCTCTGGCCATCTCTCCTACTTACATAAGTATACTTATGTATATCTAGCTTTTTAAACCAGGTATTCCCAATCATCAGTCCTTTTTCAGCACATAAATCTACAAGCTCTTCACCATTTCCATTTACAACACTGAACACCCCATGTATACCAATTATTCCCTCAACTGCCACATTACTCACCTTTGCATTCAAATCACCCATCACTATGACCCGGTCTCGTGCATCAAAACCACTAACACACTCATTCAGCTGCTCCCAAAACACTTGCCTCTCTTGATCTTTCTTCTCATGCCCAGGTGCATATGCACCAATAATCACCCACCTCTCTCCATCAACTTTCAGTTTTACCCATATTAATCGAGAATTTACTTTCTTACACTCTATCACATACTCCCACAACTCCTGTTTCAGGAGTATTGCTACTCCTTCACTTGCTCTTGTCCTCTCACAAACCCCTGACTTTACTCCCCAGACATTCCCAAACCACTCTTCCCCTTTACCCTTGAGCTTCGTTTCACTCAGAGCCAAAACATCCAGGTTCCTTTCCTCAAACATACTACCTATCTCTCCTTTTTTCACATCTTGGTTACATCCACACACATTTAGGCACCCCACTCTGAGCCTTCGAGGAGGATGAGCACTCCCCGCGTGACTCCTTCTTCTGTTTCCCATTTTAGAAAGTTAATACAAGGAGGGGAGGATTTCTGGCCCCCCGCTCCCGTCCCCTCTAGTCGCCTTCTACGACACGCGAGGAATACGTGGGAAGTATTCTTTCACCCCTATCCCCAGGGATAATATACATATATATATATACATATACACATACATACACATACACATACATACGCACATATACACACACACACACACATACACACATATACATATGAGAAATGTAAGAAACAATTTAGAAAACTGAAACTTCTAGCTTGAAATGAATGAAAAAAAATGAATGTCACATAATGGTTCAACCTCTGGCTATGGAAAAAAGGAAATGTATAATTTATTTACACAAACGTCAGTAGCAGCTCTCATCAATTTAACCACTGTATCAATAAGCTTCACTGTCTAAGCTACATTTTTCTCCAATTTCACTATTTTCCTTCACATTTTTCATATCAAAATACCTCCAGGAAAAAAAATCCCACCGCAACAAAAAACTAACATTACAATATAGCTACCTTGATGACATACCCAATATGACAGTACAGCCACCAGGACAATAAAATCACGATATAAATCAATCACAATGACATCAGAGTCACCTTGATAATAAACTTTCAATGACTATATAAGTAACAATGAAAATATTTCGTCAATATCAACATATTTACTATGACATCTTACCCATTATGATTGTATTGTCAAAACAACAATATATTTACCGTAATAATAAAGCCACCATGATCATATACGTTATTTGAAAATATAGTCACTGCAACAATGGATAAACATTTAAATTATATTCAATATGCAATATAGCCACCTGACAATACAGACGCTGTGACAAAATAGTCGCTTTTGGATCAAAACAAACATATATCCTCCAGCACATTGTAGTGTCCTTGATAAAATAGCTACCAAAAAGAATTTATCATTTAAATGTAGCCACCTTCACAGTATAGCCAATAAAACAATGTAACAACCATGAAAATATACCTGCCATAACAATATAGCTAACATGAAAATGAAGTTACCTTGACAAAATAATCACAATGAAATATTATCGCCTTTGCTATATAGTTACCATTATCATACACCACTCATGATGAGATAATCAGGAGGTTGACATAAAAACCATCACACTATAAAAACCATGACAATATAGTTGACATGATATATGATATCCATACATTTACACTCACAATACCAAATAAGTCGACATGAAAATATTATCATTATCATATAAACCGGAAAAAATTTAACTAACAACAAAACACATCCCCAACGACAAAATTGACCATAGCAATATGGCCATCAACTTAATATTGGAACCAAGATAATGTAGTCCGAATGGCATTATATTGAAAATAACAATGCAGCCACCGTGCCAATATCGTCACCATGATTATGTAGCTACCCAGACAATGTATCAACCTTAACAATGTAGCTACCATGAGAATGTTTTCCTATGAAAAAATATCCACAACAACAGTTTAGCTGCTAAGACACTATATCACCATGTCAATATCAACAAAATATTAGTATAGCCATCATGGCAGTATAACGATAGAAAAAAACAAACGATAAAGCTAACATGACAATATAGCTACCCGGACAATATAGCCAACATGAAAAGACAGTCATCTCCTTGTAATACGATAAAAATGACAAATAAGCACCATGACAATATAGTCGCCTTACAATATATCAACAATGGCAAAATATTTACCATAACCATATGATTTTAATTTTGATATAGCCACCATGACCATATAGTTACGATGAAAATACAACCACCATGACAATACAGACAACATAAGAATACATTCTGTATCACAATATTGCCATCTAATCACAAATTCAAAGACAACATAAATATTATGGTAACAGTAATCATAACAATATACTCACGAATGCAATATAATCGCCATAAGAAAATGACCCGACTATGAAAATATTGCCAACCTGCCACTATGGCTTCAATTGCAATATAGCCACCATAATAATATATTCACCATGACAGTACTGAAACCATAACGATATGGCATATCATATCAATTTAGTCAACGGGTAATTCATTAAATATGAAAATTTGCTTCTATAATGATATGTCCTCAAGGGCAAAATCAACACCATTATAGAAGCTGCCTTGAAAATGCAGTCACAATGACCTTATAAACTTCATGATAAAATAGTCACTATGACAATGAAGTTATCTTAACAATATAGCCACAATGAGATTATAGTCATATTACCAATATAGTCATCCATGAAAATATTCTAACCTTATTAATATAGTTATCATGATAATGTATCGCTTTTGATAAAACATGCATGATTAAAAAACTGACAATATAACAACTATGAAAAAGATCACCTTGCCAATATAGCCCAGGTGACGATATATACATCATAGCAATATAACCAAAATAAAAAGATAACCAGAATGACGGTATGTTCATAACGACAATACTGCCAATACGAAAAAATATGCTCCCCAAGACACCTACAGCTACACTGACAAGAAAGCCATCTTCACAAAAAGGGTAACATTGAAAATACAGTCAATGACAATATAGCCACCAAGACAACATAGCCACCACGACATAGTGTCACGATATAAATCAATCACCAGGACACTAGATTCACCTTCATAGTAAACCTACAATGATCATATGAATATCATAAAAATAAAGAATCGATAAGAATATATCTGCCATGAAAATATAGCCTCCATATAAATATCTTTGCTCTGACAAGTTAGCCATTATGATAATATCGTCAAGATGGCAATACATTCACCGTAACAATAAAGCCACCAAGACCACATAAATGATATTACAAAATATTCAACGCAATAATATAGACACATTCAAGTTATATTCACCATAACAATATAGCCAAACGACTATATACATACTTTAACAAAAATAGTCGCTTTCGGATCATAGGAAACATATAACGTCCAGGACAATATAGTCCCATGAAAAAATAGCGAACAAAACAGGATTTATCGTTAAAATGTAGTCACCTTGACAGTATAGACAGTAAAATAATGAAACAACCTCGAAAATGTAACTGACATAACAATATAGCTACCATGAAAGTACAGTCACTACGTCAAAATAATTACAATGAAATATAATCGCTATCACAAGACAGTTTCCATAATCATGCACCGATAGGTGATAATATTATCTGCAGGTTGACATAAACACCATCATGCTGTAAAAACAATGACATTATAAGTGACATGAGGATATGTTATCCGTACACTTACACTCACAATATCAAATAAGCCGCCATGAAAATATCATCATATAATTACAATAGAAGTGTAGCTAACAACAAAATATATCTCCAACGACAAAATCAACCATAGCTATATAGCCATCAAGTTAATATAACGCCCAAGATAATGTAGCTACGATGGCATTGTATTGAAAATAACAGTACAGCTATCAGGATGAATACTGTCACCATGACAATGTAGCCGCTATGAAAGTATATCAACCATGACAATATAGCTACCATGATAATGTATTCCTATGAAAAAATGTCCATAACAACAGTTTAGCTTCTAAGACACGATATTCCCATGCCAATATCGCCAAAATATTAGTATAGCCATCATGGCAATATACCAACAGAATGATATAATACAGTCACAACGATATAGCTAACATGACGATATAGGTACCCTGACAATATACCTAACTTGAAAAGACATTCATCTCTTTGTAATATAAAAAGAGTGACAAATAGCCTCCATAGCAATATAGTCACCTAACACTATAGCCACCATGGAAATATAGTCACCTAACACTATAGCCACCATGGTAATATAATCTCCTAACACTATAGCCACTGTGGTAACATAGTTACAATAACAATATGATCTTAATAGCAATATAGCCATCATAACCATGTAGTCACAATGACAATACAACCACCAAGACAATACATACAACATGCCAATTCAGTTTCTATGTCAATATTTCCATCAATTCAACAAAATATATGACAAAATAGAAATTATGGCAACAAAGTTACCATGAAAATATTCTCACAAAAGCAATATAATCTCCAAAACGAAATGATCCCACTTTGAAAATATAGCAACCCTGCCAATATGGCTTCCATTTCAATGTAGCCACCATAATAAAACATTTACCATGACAGCACTGAAAACATACAACATATCATGACAATGTAGTCACTTGATAAAGCATCAAAATGAAATATTTCCTTTTTATAATGATATATCCTATAGGTCAAAATCAACACCATTAAGAAAGCTACAATGAAAATACAGACACCATGACATTATACCCATCATGTTAAAATTGTCACCATGACAATAAAATTATCTTGCCAATATAGCCACTATGAGCTTGTACTTATAATGATAATATACTCACCATGACAATATTGTCACTTGATAATATAGTTATAATGATAATATATCGAATATGACAAAATATGCATGATTAACAAAATAGTAATAAAGCAACTATAAAAAAATATCAGCTTTCCAATGTAGCAAAGGTGACGATATATATATCATAGCAATGGAAACAAAATGAGAAGGTAGCCAACATGACGGTATGTTCATAATGACAACATTGTCACTATGAAAATTCGTACCTCATGACACCATAGCTACACTGACAATAAAGCCATTTTCACAATAAAGTTACATTGAAAATACATCAAATGACAATGTAGCCACCAAGACAGTACTGCCTCCTTGACAATAATGTCACTATATAAATCAATCACCATGACATTAGAGTCAAATTGGTTATAAACTTACAATGACTGTAGATATATCATGAAAATACAGCCTCCATATCAACATATTTGCCACGACAATTTAGCCATAATGATAATATAACTGATAAGACAATGTAGTTAACGCAACAATAAAGAAACATTCAAATTATATTTACTATGGCAATATAACCATCTGACAATATATATATATATATATATATAATATATATATATATATATATATATATATATATATATATATATATATATATATATATATATATATATCTTTTTCTTTCTTTCAAACTATTCGCCATTTCCCGCATTAGCGAGGTAGCATTAAGAACAGAGGACTGGGCCTCTGAGGGAATACCCTCACCTGGCCCAATTCTCTGTTCCTTCTTTTGGAAAATTGAAAAAAAAACCGAGAGGGGAGGATTTCCAGCCCCCCGCTCCCTCCCCTTTTAGTCGCCTTCTACGACACGCAGGGAATACGTGGGAAGTATTCTTAATCCCCTATCCCCAGGGATATATATATATATATATATATATATATATATATATATATATATATAATATATATATATATATATATATATATATTATAATATATATATATATATATATATATACTACCTACACATACCTACACAGCTTTCCATGGTTTACCCCAGATGCTTCATATGACCTGATTCAATCCACTGACAGCACGTCAACCCCGGTATACCACATCGATCCAATTCACTCCATTCCTTGCCCTCCTTTCACCCTCCTGCATGTTCAGGCCCCGATCACACAAAATCTTTTTCACTCCATCTTTCCACCTCCAATTTGGTCTCCCACTTCTCCTCGTTCCCTCCACCTCCGACACATATATCCTCTTGGTCAATCTTTCCTCACTCATTCTCTCCATGTGCCCAAACCATTTCAAAACACCCTCTTTTGCTCTCTCAACCACGCTCTTTTTATTTCCACACATCTCTCTTACCCTTACGTTACTTACTCGATCAAACCACCTCACACCACATATTGTCCTCAAACATCTCATTTCCAGCACATCCATCCTCCAGCGCACAACTTTAATCCTTAGCCCACGCCTCGCAACCATACAACATTGTTGGAACCACTATTCCTTCAAACATACCAAATTTTGCTTTCCGAGATAATATTCTTGACTTCCACACATTCTTCAAGGCTCCCAGAATTTTCGCCCCCTCCCCCACCCTATGATCCACTTCCGCTTCCATGGTTCCATCCGCTGCCAGATCTACTCCCAGATATTTAAAACACTTTACTTGCTCCAGTTTTCTCCATTCAAACTTACCTCCCAATTGACTTGACCCTCAACCCTACTGTACCTAATTACCTTGCTCCTATTCACATTTACTGTTAACTTTCTTCTTTCACACACTTTACCAATCTCAGTCACCAGCTTCTGCATTTCTCACATTAATCAGCCACCAGCGCTGTATCATCAGCGAACAACAACTGACTCACTTCCCAAGCTCTCTCATCCACAACCGACTTCATACTTGCCCCTCTTTCCAAAACTCTTGCATTTACCTCACTAACAACCCCATCCATAAACAAAATAAACAACCATGGAGACATCACACACCCCTGCCGCAAATCTACATTCACTGAGAACCAGTCACTTTCCTCTCTTCCTACACGTACACATGCCTTAAATCCTCGATAAAAACTTTTCACTGCTTCTAACAACTTGCCTCCCTCACCATATATTCTTAATACCTTCCACAGAGCATTTCTATCATCTCTATCATATGCCTTCTCCAGATCCATAAATGCTACATACAAATCCATTTGCTTTTCTAAGTATTTCTCACAAACATTCCTTAAAGCAAACACCTGATCCACACATCCTCTACCACTTCTGAAACCACACTGCTCTTCCCCAATCTGATGCTCTGTACATGCCTTCACCCTCTCAATCAACACCCTCCCATATAATTTACCAGGAATACTCAACAAACTTATACCTCTTTAATTTGAGCACTCACTCTTATCCCCTTTGCCTTTGTACAATGGCACTATGCACGCATTCCGCCAATCCTTAGGCACCTTAACATGAGTCATACATACATTAAATAACCTTACCAACCAGTCAATAAAACTGTCACCCCCTTTTTTAATAAATTCCACTGCAATACCATCCAAACCTGCTGCCTTGCCGGCTTTCATCTTCCGCAAAGCTTTCATTACCTCTTCTCTGTTTACCAAATCATTTTCCCTAACCCTCTCACTTTGCACACCACCTCGACCAAAACACAATATATCTGCCACTCTATCATCAAACACATTCAACAAACCTTCAAAATACTCACTCCATCTCCTTCTCATATCACACTACTTGTTATCACCTCCCCATTTGCGCCCTTCACTGAAGTTCCCAATTGCTCCCTTGTCTTACGCACTTTATTTACCTCCTTCCAGAACATCTTTTTATTCTCCCTAAAATTTAATGATACTCTCTCACCCCAACTCTCATTTGCCCTCATTTTCACCTCTTGCACCTTTCTCTTGACCTCCTGTCTCTTTCTTTTATACATCTCCCACTCAATTGCATTTTTTCCTTGCAAAAATCGTCCAAATGCGTCTCTTTTTTCTTCCACTAATACTCTTACTTCTTCATCCCACCACTCACTACCCTTTCTAATCAAAACACCTCCCACTTTTCTCATGCCACAAGCATCTTTTGCGCAATCCATCACTGATTCCCTAAATACATCCCATTCCTCCCCCACTCCCCTTACTTCCATTGTTCTCACCTTTTTCCATTCTGTACTCAGTCTCTCCTGGTACTTCCTCACACAAGTCTCCTTCCCAAGCTCACTTACTCTCACCACCCTCTTCACCCCAACATTCACTCTTCTCTTCTGAAAACCCATACAAATCTTCACCTTAGCCTCCACAAGATAATGATCAGACATCCCTCCAGTTGCACCTCTCAGCACATTAACATCCAAAAGTCTCTCTTTCGCGCACCTGTCAATTAACACGTAATCCAATAACGCTCTCTGGCCATCTCTCCTACTTACATACGTATACTTATGTATATTTCGCTTTTTAAACCAGGTATTCCCAATCACCAGTCCTTTTTCAGCACATAAATCTACAAGCTCTTCACCATTTCCATTTACAACACTGAACACCCCATGTATACCAATTATTCCCTAAACTGCCACATTACTCACCTTTGCATTCAAATCACCCATCACTATAACCCGGTCTCGTGCATCAAAACCACTAACACACTCATTCGGCTGCTCCCAAAACACTTGCCTCTCATGATCTTTCTTCTTATGCCCAGGTGCATATGCTCCAATAATCACCCATCTCTCTCCATCAACTTTCAGTTTTACCCATATTAATCGAGAATTTACTTTCTTACATTCTGTCACATACTCCCACAACTCCTGTTTCAGGAGTACTGCTACTCTTTCCCTTGCTCTTGTCCTCTCACTAACCCCTGACTTTACTCCCAAGACCTTCCCAACACTCCTTCTCCCTTTACCCTTGAGCTTCGTTTCACTCAGAGCCAAAACATCCAGGTTCCTTTCCTCAAACATACTACCTATCCCTCCTTTTTTCACATCTTGGTTACATCCACACACATTTAGACACCCCAGTCTGAGCCTTCGATAAGGTTGAACACTCCCCGCGTGACTCCTTCTTCTGTTTCCCATTTTAGAAAGTTAAAACATACAAATAGGGGAGGATTTCTGGCCCCCCGCTCCCGTCCCCTCTAGTCGCCTTCTACGACACACGAGGAATGCGTGGGAAGTAATCTTTCACCCCTATCCCCAGGGATAATATATATATATATATATATATATATATATATATATATATATATATATATATATATATATATATATATATATATATATATATATATATATATATATATATATATATATATATATATATATATATATATATATATATATATATATATATATATATAATATATATATATATATATAATATATATAATATATATATATATATATATATATATATATATTTTTTTTTTTTTTTTTTGCTTTTTCGCTGTCTCCCGCGTTTGCGAAGTAGCGCAAGGAAACAGACGAAAGAAATGGCCCAACCCACCCCCATACACATGTATATACACACGTCCACACACGCAAATATACATACCTACAGAGCTTTCCATTGTTTTCCCCAGACGCTTCACATGCCTTGATTCCATCCACTGACAGCACGTCAACCCCGGTATACCACATCGCTCCAAATCACTCTATTCCTTGCCCTCCTTTCACCCCCCCTGCATGTTCAGGCCCCGATCACACAAAATCTTTTTCACTTCATCTTTCCACCTCCAATTTGGTCTCCCTCTTCTCCTCGTTCCCTCCACCTCCGACACATATATTCTCTTGGTCAATCTTTCCTCACTCATTCTCTCCATGTGCCCGAACCATTTCAAAACACCCTCTTCTGCTCTCTCAACCACGCTCTTTTTATTTCCACACATCTCTCTTACCCTTACGTTACTTACTCGATCAAACCACCTCACACCACATATTCTCCTCAAACATCTCATTTCCAGCACATCCATCCTCCTGCGCATAACTCTATCCATAGCCCACGCCTCACAACCATACAACATTGTTGGAACCACTATTCCTTCAAACATACCCATTTTTGCTTTCCGAGATAATGTTCTCAACTTCCACACATTCTTCAAGGCTCCCAGAATTTTCGCCCCCTCCCCCACTCTATGATCCACTTCCGCTTCCATGGTTCCATCCGCTGCCACATCCACTCCCAGATATCTAAAACACTTCACTTCCTCCAGTTTTTCTCCATTCAAACTCACCTCCCAAATGACTTGACCCTCAACCCTACTGTACCTAATAACCTTTCTCTTATTCATATTTACTGTTAACTTTCTTCTTTCACACTTTTTACCAAACTCAATCACCAGCTGAATCAGCCACCAGCGCTGTATCATCAGCGAACAACAACTGACTCACTTCCCAAGCTCTCTCATCCCCAACAGACTTCATACTTGCCCCTCTTTCCAAAACTCTTGCATTTACCTCCCTAACAACCCCATCCATAAACAAATTAAACAACCATGGAGACATCACACACCCCTGCCGCAAACCTACATTCACTGAGAACCAATCACTTTCCTCTCTTCCTACACGTACACATGCCTTACATCCTCGATAAAAACTTTTCACTGCTTCTAACAACTTGCCTCCCACACCATATATTCTTAATACCTTCCACAGAGCATCTCTATCAACTCTATCATATGCGTTCTCCAGATCCATAAATGCTACATACAAATCCATTTGCTTTTCTAAGTATTTCTCACATACATTCTTCAAAGCAAACACCTGATCCACACATCCTCTACCACTTCTGAAACAACACTGCTCTTCTCCAATCTGATGCTCTGTACATGCCTTCACCCTCTCAATCAATATCCTCCCATATACTTTACCAGGAACACTCAACAAACTTATACCTCTGTAATTTGAGCACTCACTCTTATCCCCTTTGGCTTTTTACAATGGCACTATGCACGCATTCCGCCAATCCTCAGGTAACTCACCATGAGTCATACATACATTAAATAACCTTACCAACCAGTCAACAATACAGTCACCCCCTTTTTTAATAAATTCCACTGCAATACAATCCAAACCTGCTGCCTTGCCGGCTTTCATCTTCCGCAAAGCTTTTACTACCTCTTCTCTGTTTACCAAATCATTTTCCCTAACCCTCTCACTTTGCACACCACCTCGACCAAAACACCCTATATCTGCCACTCTATCATCAAACACATTCAACATACCTTCAAAATACTGACTCCATCTCTTTCTCACATCACCACTACTTGTTATCACCTCCCCATTTGCGCCCTTCACTGAAGTTCCCATTTGCTCCCTTGTCTTACGCACTTTATTTACCTCCTTCCAGAACATCGTTTTATTCTCCCTAAAATTTAATGTTACTCTCTCACCCCAACTCTCATTTGCCCTTTTTTTCACCTCTTGCACCTTTCTCTTGACCTCCTGTCTCTTTCTTTTATACATCTCCCACTCAATTTCATTTTTTCCCTGCAAAAATCGTCCAAATGCCTCTCTCATCTCTTTCACTAATACTCTTACTTCTTCATCTCACCACTCACTACCCTTTCTAATCAACCCACCTCCCACTCTTCTCATGCCACAAGCATCTTTTGCGCAATCCATCACTGATTCCCTAAATACATCCCATTCCTCCCCCACTCCCCTTACTTCCATTGTTCTCACCTTTTCCCATTTTGTACTCAGTCTCTCCTGGTACTTCCTCACACAAGTCTCCTTCCCAAGCTCACTTACTCTCACCACCCTCTTCACCCCAACGTTCACTCTTCTTTTCTGAAAACCCATACAAATCTTCACCTTAGCCTCCACAAGATAATGATCAGACATCCCTTCAGTTGCACCTCTCAGCACATTAACATCCAAAAGTCTCTCTTTCGCGCGCCTGTCAATTAACACGTAATCCAATAACGCTCTCTGGCCATCTCTCCTACTTACATAAGTATACTTATGTATATCTCGCATTTTAAACCAGGTATTCCCAATCATCAGTCCTTTTTCAGCACATATATATATATATATATATATATATATATATATATATATATATATATATATATATTATATATATATATATTATATATATTTCTTATACTTTGTCGCTGTCTCCCGCGTTTGCGAGGTAGCGCAAGGAAACAGACGAAAGAAATGGCCCAACCCCCCCCCCCATACACATGTATATACATACGTCCACACACGCAAATATACATACCTACACAGCTTTCCATGGTTTACCCCAGACGCTTCACATGCCTTGATTCAATCCACTGACAACACGTCAACCCCGGTATACCACATCGCTCCAATTCACTCTATTCCTTGCCCTCCTTTCACCCTCCTGCATGTTCAGGCCCCATTCACACAAAATCTTTTTCACTCCAACTTTCCACCTCAAATTTGGTCTCCCTCTTCTCCTTGCTCCCTCCACCTCCGACACATATATCCTCTTGGTCAATCTTTCCTCACTCATCCTCTCCATGTGCCCAAACCACTTCAAAACACCCTCTTCTGCTCTCTCAACCACGCTCTTTTTATTTCCACACATCTCTCTTACCCTTACGTTACTCACTCGATCAAACCACCTCACACCACACATTGTCCTCAAACATCTCATTTCCAGCACATCCATCCTCCTGCGCACAACTCTATCCATAGCCCACGCCTCGCAACCATACAACATTGTTGGAACCACTGTTCCTTCAAACATACCCATTTTTGCTTTCCGAGATAATGTTCTCAACTTCTACACATTCTTCAAGGCCCCCAGAATTTTCGCCCCCTCCCCCACCCTATGATCCACTTCCGCTTCCATGGTTCCCTCCGCTGCCAGATCCACTCCCAGATATCTAAAACACTTCACTTCCTCCAGTTTTTCTCCTTTCAAACTCACCTCCCAATTGACTTGACCCTCAACCCTAATGTACCTAATAACCTTGCTCTTATTCACATTTACTCTTAACTTTCTTCTTCCACACACTTTACCAAACTCAGTCACCAGCTTCTGCAGTTTCTCACATGAATCAGCCACCAGCGCTGTATCATCAGCGAATAACAACTGACTCACTTCCCAAGCTCTCTCATCCCCAACAGACTTCATACTTGCCCCTCTTTCCAAAACTCTTGCATTTACCTCCCTAACAACCCCATCCATAAACAAATATATATATATATATATATATATATATATATATATATATATATATATATATATATATATATATATATATATATATATATATATATATATATATATATATATATATATACATACAGATATATACGCACATATACACACACACACACGTATACCCATATATACATATGAAAAATGTAAGAAATAATTTAGAAAACTGAAACTTCTAGCTTGAAATGAAATGAAGAAAATAATGTCACATAATGGTTCACCCTCTAGCTATGGAAAAGGGAAATGTATGATTTAATTACACAAACGTCAGTAGTAGTTCTCATCAATTTAACCACAGTATTAATAAGCTTCAATGTCGAGGCTACATTTTTTCGAATTTCACTATTTTCTTGTCAAAGCACCATGTATGAAAACTATCATTCCAGTAACACAACTATAAACATTTACTTCCCCTTTAAAAATGTTCTGGGGAAGTCTGTCTCGATATAATGCGGGACACTCTACCACCTGGCGAGGTTTGGGTTGCAATGGTTCTTGATTCACAAACGTAGTAGAATCACTTGGTGGGCGGAAGAACATTCTTGTAACCACAGCAACGATCGCAACTCCATTATGATGGTTCTTCTCATGACGCAACGCTGAAGCTTTGTTATGGCGAATATATTGCATTTGTATATATATATATATATATATATATATATATATATATATATATAATATATATATATATATATATATATATATATATATATATATATTTTTTTTTTTTTTTTTTTTTATACTTTGTCGCTGTCTCCCGCGTTTGCGAGGTAGTGCAAGGACACAGACGAAAGAAAATGGCCCAACCCACCCCCATACACATGTATATACACACGTCCACACACGCAAATATACATACCTACACAGCTTTCCATGGTTTACCCCGGACGCTTCACATGCCTTGATTCAATCCACTGACAGCACGTCAACCCCTGTATACCACATCGCTCCAATTCACTCTATTCCTTGCCCTCCTTTCACCCTCCTGCATGTTCAGGCCCCGATCACACAAAATCCTTTTCACTCCATCTTTCCACCTCCAATTTGGTCTCCCTCTTCTCCTCGTTCCCTCCACCTCCGACACATATATCCTCTTGGTCAATCTTTCCTCACTCATTCTCTCCATGTGCCCAAACCATTTCAAAACACCCTCTTCTGCTCTCTCAACCACGCTCTTTTTATTTCCACACATCTCTCTTACCCTTACGTTACTTACTCGATCAAACCACCTCACACCACACATTGTCCTCAAACATCTCATTTCCAGCACATCCATCCTCCTGCGCACAACTCTATCCATAGCCCACGCCTCGCAACCATACAACATTGTTGGAACTACTATTCCTTCAAACATACCCATTTTTGCTTTCCGGGATAATGTTCTCGACTTCCACACATTTTTCAAGGCTCCCAAAATTTTCGCCCCCTCCCCCACCCTATGATCCACTTCCGCTTCCATGGTTCCATCCGCTGACAGATCCACTCCCAGATATCTAAAACACTTCACTTCCTCCAGTTTTTCTCCATTCAAACTCACCTCCCAATTGACTTGACCCTCAACCCTACTGTACCTAATAACCTTGCTCTTATTCACATTTACTCTTAACTTTCTTCTTCCACACACTTTACCAAACTCCGTCACCAGCTTCTGCAGTTTCTCACATGAATCCGCCACCAGCGCTGTATCATCAGCGAACAACAACTGACTCACTTCCCAAGCTCTCTCATCCCCAACAGACTTCATACTTGCCCCTCTTTCCAAGACTCTTGCATTTACTTAGAAAAGCAAATGGATTTGTATGTAGCATTTATGGATCTGGAGAAGGCATATGATAGAGTTGATAGAGATGCTCTGTGGAAGGTATTAAGAATATATGGTGTGGGAGGCAAGTTGTTAGAAGCAGTGAAAATTTTTATCGAGGATGTAAGGCATGTGTACGTGTAGGAAGAGAGGAAAGTGATTGGTTCTCGGTGAATGTAGGTTTGCGGCAGGGGTGTGTGATGTCTCCATGGTTGTTTAATTTGTTTATGGATGGGGTTGTTAGGGAGGTAAATATATATATATATATATATATATATATATATATATATATATATATATATATATATATATATATATATATATATATATATATATATATACAAATGCAATATATTCGCCATAACAAAATGATCCCACCATGAAATAATAACCACCCTGTCACTATGGCTTCCATAGTCACGATAACAATATATTCATCAAAACAATAAAGCCACCAGGACCATATAGCTGATGTGACATTATAGTCAATGCAACAGTAAAGACTTCATGAAATTATATTGAATGTGGCAATATAGCCACTTGACTTTATATACACTGTGACAAAATGATAACTCTCGGATCATAGGAAACATATAGCCTCCTTGACTATAGCGATCAGGACAGGATTTATTATTACAATATAGCCCCAATGAAAGTATAGCCAAAAAGGAATATGACATACATGAAAATAAACCTACCATAACATTATACCTGTCATTAAAATATGTTCACCACGATAGAATAATTTCAATGAAATATAATCGACATTGCTATATATTTACCAACCATACACCAATCATGATCATATAATCACCAGGTTGACATAAACAACATCGCAGTATAAAAACAATGAAACTATAATTGACAATACCAAATCGGCCACCTATATAGTCAACATGACAATGTAACAAATATGAAAATATAATCATCTTGACACTGTAGCTACCATAACAAATCATTCCCCTGACAAAATATTCACAACAGTTTAGCCGCCAAGACAATATATCACCATACCAATATCGCCAATATGTTAGTACAGCCATCATGGCAATATACCACCAGAAAAAAATAGCCACTACTACGACATAACCACCATGACAATATAGCTAAGCTAACAATATAGACAATATGAAAAGAGGTTCACCTCCTTGTAATATAACAAAATGACAAATAGCCAATATGAAAATATAGTCATTTAACAATATAGCAACCATGGTATATCGTCATCATGAATATATGATTTTAATGGTAATAAAGCCACCATGACCATAGAGTCACGATGACAATACAGCCACCATGACAATATAGACAACATGACCATATAGTCTTTTTAACAATACTGAAATCAATTTAATAAATTAAATGACAATATACAAATTATGGCAACACAGTCATCATGATAATATAGCAACAAATGCAATATAATCACTAGGACAAAATGATACACACCATGAAATTATAGTCATCCTGCCACTATGGCTTCCGTTGAAATGTTCCTACCATTATAATACATTCACCATGACAGCACTGAAACCATAACAATATAGTCATCAAGAGAATATAGTCACCTGATAATTTAATCTAAATGACTATCTCGCTTCTGTAATGATATATCCTCGATGGCAAAATAAAAACCATTTAAAAAGCTACCATAAAAATGCAGTCACCATAACATTATAACCCTCATGATAAAATATTCACTATGACAGTATAGTTATCTTGGCAATATAACCACTATGAAACTATTGTCATAACGACAATATAGACACTGAAAATATTGTAACCATGATGATATATATGTATCATGATAATGTATCGCTTTGGAAAAAATATTTGTTTTAAAAAATGACATATCAACTATAAAAAAGATCACCAAACTAATGTTGCTAAGGTGACAATATGTACACAAAACAATGTAACCAAAATGACAAGTTAGCTAACATGAGAGTATGCTCATAATAAGAATACTGCCACTATGAAAATATGTTCATCATGACACTATAGCTACACAGATAATTAAACCGTCTTCACAAAGAGTAACCTTGAAAATACTGCAAACGACAATATAGCCATCATAACAGCATTCCCACCATGACAATATTGTCAAAATATAAATCAGTCACCATGACAATATAGTCACGTTTATAATATACTTACCATGACTATGTATATATCATAAAAAATATAGCCTCCACAAAAGCATATTTGCAATGACAATTTATCGATTATGTTAATATAGTCACGATGACAATACATTCAACATAACAATAAAACCATCATGATCATATAATATATATGACAATATAGTCAAAGCAATAATACAGACACCATGAAATTTTATTCACTATGGCAATATAGCCACAGACAAAATAATCGCTTTTGGATTAAAAAAAAAAAAAAATATATCGTTCAGGACAAAATAGTCTCAATGACAACAGAGCGACCAGGACAGGATTTATCACTAAAATAGAGTCACTCCGACATTATAGCTAAAATAACTATACATGAACCATATAAAAATATTTCCCATAAAAATATAGCTCCCATTAACATATACTCGCCAAGACAAAATTATTACAATGAAATACAATCGCTATTACAATATAGTTACCATAACCATACACCCATCATGATAATATGATCACCAAGCTGAGTTGAACACCATTACATTATAAAGACCTTCACAATACAATTGACAGGAGGATACGATATCTATACAGTTATACTTACAATACCAAATAACCCGCCATAAGTATATTGCTACCATGATCTTATAATTACAATGAAAATATAGCTAACAAAAAATATCCCCTGCGACAAAATTCACTATATCACTATTGCCAACAAGTTGATATAGCAAACACGATACTTTAGATATGATGGCATTATATTCAAGATAAGAAGATAGCTACCATGCCAATATAGTCACAAAAAACTGTAGCTACCAAGAAAATATAGTCACTTTGATAATATAGCTGTTTTGATGATATATTCTCAAAACAAAATATCTACAATAGCAGTTTAGCAACAAAGTCAATATATCACCATGCAAGTATCCCAACATGTTTGTGTAGTTATCATTGCAATATACCACCAGAAAGAGAAATAACCACCACAACGATATAACTACCATTACAATATACCTACCTTGACAATATAGCCAACATCAAAAAACAGTCACCTTTTAATATAGCAAAAATGACAAATAGCCACCAAGACAATATAGTCACATAACAATTTAGCCAACATGTGGATATAGTTCCCATAACGATATAATCTTAACGATAAAATAGTATAGTCACATAACAATTTAGCCAACATGTGGATATAGTTCCCATAACGATATAATCTTAACGATAAAATAGCCACCAGTACCATACAATCAAGATGAAAATAAAACCACCGGGACAAAATAGACAACATGACCATACATAGTCTATGAAAATATTGCAATCAATTCAACACATTAAATGACAATATACACATCATGGCAACAGTGTCACCATGAAAATATAGTGACAATTGCAATATAATCGTCATTATAAAATGATGCCCACCATGAAAATGTAGTCACCTTACCACTATGGGTTCCTTTGCAATATAGCCACCATAATAATACATTCACCATGACAGTACTGAATGCATAACAATATATTCATGAAAATATGATAATCTTGGTAATATAACTACAATGAAATTATAATCATAATGACAATATAGCCAAAATGACAATATTGTTACATTAATGATATACTTATCATGATAATTTATCGATTATGACAAAATATGCATGATAAAATAAATAAAAATATATTAGCTACAAAAAAGATTACTGTGCCAATAATGCCGGATGATATTATTTACATCATAATAATGTAACCATAATGTATGATAGCCATCATGACGGTATGTTCATAATGACAATACTGCCAATATGAAAATGTCAACATGACAAAACAATCACAATGAAACATAATCGCCGTTACAATATAGTTACTATAATCACTGACCAATCATGACAATATAATGAACAGGATGACATTGTGTCTTCGCAACTAAAGTGTTGTTCTCGATATGTTCCATGGGATTGTATTATCATAGTAGCTACATTGTCAAGGTACTATATTTTCATCGTAGCTCCATTGTCATGGTGACGATATTGGCATGGTGAACGTAATGCTATTTTCAATATAATGCCATCCTCACTACATTATCTTCGTCACTATATTTACTTTCTGGCTATATTGATATGGCTAATTTTGTCGTTGAGGATATATTTTGTCATTTACTACAATTTTGTTTCAATCATAAGATCATGATAACATAATCCTGGCGGCTTATTTGCTGAAGTGAGTGCAAGTGTATGGATATGATATTATCATATCAATTTGTTCTCATTGTTTTTATACTGTGATGGTGTTTATATCAGCCTCCTGACGATATCATCATAATTGATACGTGATTATAGTAACTAAATTGCAATAGCGATTATATTTCAATGTGACAATTTTGTCATTTTTCCTACATTTTCATGGTAACTATATTGTTATAGCAGATACATTTTCAATGTTGTTTCACTGTCAAGGTGACTATATGTTAATGAGAAATTTTGTCTTAGTCGCTATTTTGTAATGGACACTATATTGTCCTAGAGACTATATGTTTGCTATGATCCGAAAGAGACTATTTTGTCACAGCATCAATACTGTCAGGTGCTTATATTGACATAATGAATATAATTTGAAGGCTTCCTTATTGTTGCGTTGACTGTATCGCCCTATCACTTATATGATTATGGCTATATTGTTATAGTTAATATATTGCCGTCGTGACTATATTATCATATTGGCTAAATTGTCATGGTAAGTATGTTGACATGGAAGCCTTATTTTCATGATATTTACATAGTCAGTTCTATTTTGTTATCAGGTTGACTCTAATGTCACCGAGACTGAATTATATCGTGACATTATTGTCATAGTGGTTGGACTGTCATGGTGGCTATATAGTCGTTTGCTGTATTTTGAATATTACTCTTTTATGAAGATTGCCTTATTGTCATTGTAGCTATATGTCATGGGGAATATATTTTCATAGTAGCAGTATTGTCATTATGAACATACCGTCATTTTGGCTATCTTCTCATTTTGCTTACAAAGAGCGAAGATTTACATATCGTCACCATGGCTATATTGGAAAGGTGATCTCTTTTATAGTTGCTATTTTGTCATTTTTTTAACTCATGCATATTTTTTCATGAGCGATACATTATCGTGATAAGTATATTATTAAGGTGACTGTATATTGTCATGGTGACTATATTGTCACTATGACTATAATCTCTTAGTGGCTATATTGCTGAGATGATTATATTGTCTTGGTGATTATTTCATGAAGATGGTTATAATGACATTGTGACTGCATTTTCATTGCAGCTTATCTAATGGTGATGATTTTGCCCTTGAAGATATATCATTATAAAAACGAGAATATCATTTTGATTAAACTACCAAGTGGATACTTTGTCATGATATGCTATATTGTTATAGTTTCGGTGCTGTCATGGTGAATGTATATTATGTTGGCTATATTGCAAATGAAGCCATAGTGGCAGGGTGGCTATATTTTCATGGTTGGATCATTTTGTTATGACGATTTTATTGTATTTGTTAATATATTGTCATGGTGACTGTGTTGCCATAATTTCTATATCGTCATTTGACTTATTGAATTAATGGCAATATTGACATAGAGACTGTATTGTCATGTTGCCTGTAGGGTCATCATGATTGTCTTGTTATCGTGACTATATAGTCTTGGTGACTATACTGTCATTAAGATTACATTGTTATGGTAACTATACTGCAATGGTGACTATACTGTTAGGTAACTATATTGCCAAGATGCCTTTTTGTTAGAGTAGCTATATTGTTAAGGTAGCTATATCATTGTGGTGGGTATTTTTTTCTTTTGGTATATTGCCATGATGGCTATACCAGAATTTTGGCGATATTAGCATGGTGATATATTATCATGGTAGCTACATATCCAAGGTTACTGTACTTCATGTAAGCTACATTGTAATGATTACGATATTGGCATGGTAGGTGCATTGATATTTTCAATATAATGCCATTCTGACTACATTATCTTGGTCGCTATATCAACTTGATGGCTATATTGCTTCGGTCAATCTTATCATTGGGGATATATTTTGTCTTTACTTACAATTTGGCTGGTATTATATGATCATGATAATATTTTCATGGCGAGTTATTTGGTATTGTGATTGGTAACTGTCTTGATATCATATCAATATGTAACTTATATTGTCATTTTTTTTATACGGTGATGGTTATTATGTCAAAATGCTGATAACATTATCATCATCAATGTATGATTATGGAAAATACATAGCAATGAAGATATCCTTTGTGATTATTTTGGCATATTGACTTCATTTTGATAGTAGTTATATTGATATGGCAGGTACATTTTCATGGTTCTTACATTGTTTTATAGGCTATACTGTCAAGGTGGCTATATAGTAACGATAAATCATCTCTTGGACGCTATTTTCTCCTGGACACTATATATCCTGTAGGCTATATGTTTACTATGATCCGAAAGCGACTATTTTGTCATGTTATCTATATTGTCAGGTGGCTATATTGACATAGTGAATATATTTTGAATGTTTCTTTAATGTTGCGTTGACTATATTGTCATATTAGTTATGTGGTCATGGTGGCTTTGTTGTTATAGTGAATATATTGTCGTTATGACTATACTATCATCATGGCTAAACTGTCATGGGAAATATGTTGATATGGATGCTATATTTTCATGATACTTATATAGTAATTGTAAATCTCTTTTGAAGGTGACTCTAATGTCACGGTGATTGATTTACATTGTAACATTATTGTTATGGTGGCTGTACTATCATTGTAGCTATTTTGTCGTTTGATATGTTTTCATTGTTACTATTTTGTGAATTTGGCTTTATTGTCAGTGTAGCTATACTTTCACTGGGGACAAATTTTCATAGTGACGGTATTGTCATTATGAAATAAAGTCATTTTGGCTATCTTCTAATTGGGGTTACATTGCTATGCTGTATATATAGTCACCTTGGCTATATTGGGAAGGTGATCTTTTTTTATAGGTGGTATATTGTACTTTTTGATCGTGCATATTCTGTCATAAGCGATATATTATCATGATAACTATATCATTAAGGTGAAAATATTGTCATGGCGATTATATCGTCTTTATAGTTACCCTTATATACAGGCAACATGAAAAGACAATCAACTCCTTGTAATAGAACAAAAATAACAAATAGCCATCATGGCAATATATTCATCAAACAATATAACCAGCGTGGCAATATAGTTACCATATCAGTATAATATTAATGGAAATATTAGCTCCATGACCATATAGATACGATGACAATACAAGCACCAAGACAATACTGGGAACATGACATTACATTATGACAATATTGCCATCAGTTAAACAAATCAAATGACAATATAGATATTATGGTAACAGTCACCATTACAATATACTCACAAATGCAATATAATCGACATAACAAAATGATTATATTATGAAAATATAGCCACTCTACAACCATGGCTTGCATTGCAATGTAGCCAACATAATAGTACATATACCATGACATCCCTGAAACCATAATGATGTAGCATATCACGACAATGTAGCCCCCTACTGATTTAATCAAAATAAAAATCTCGTTTTGTAGTGATACATCCTCAAGGGCAAAACCAACACCATTATAAAAGCTACCGTGAAAATGTAGTAACCATGAACTTATAACCATCATGATAAAATAGTCACCATGACAATATAGTTATCTTGGCAAGATATCCAACATGAGATTGTATTCATGATAACAATATAGTCACAATGCCGATAGAGAGTCAACGGAATATTATATCCATCATGATAATATATCACTTATGACAATATATGCATGATTGAAAAAATGACAATATAGCAAATATAAAAAATATCACATTTCTATTATCGCCAAGGTGACGATATATACATGATAGTAATGTAACCAAAATAAGCAGATATCCAAAATGACAGAGTTCATATTGACAATACTGCTACTATGAATATATATTCTCCATGACACTATATCTACACTGACAGTAAAGCTATCTTCACAAAAGCGTAAAATTGAAAATACAGCAAACGGCAATATAGCCACCTTGACAATACAGCCACAATACAAATCAAGCGGCAGGACATCTGAATCACCTTGATAATGATCTTAAAGTATCTTTATAAATATAATAAAAATATAGCCCCCATGTCAACATATTTGTTACGACAATTTAGCCATGATTATAATATAGTCACGACGACAATGTATTTACTAGAACAATTAAGCTACCATGATCATTTAACTGATTTGACAATATAGTCAAATCAAAAATACAGAAAGATTTAACGTATATTCACAATTTCAATATAACCACCTGACAATATAGATACTGTGAATAAATTGTCGCTTTCGGATCATAGCAAACTTATAAACTCCAGGACAATATAGTCTCTGTAAAAAAACAGTGACTCAGACAGGATTTATCAATATGATATAGTCATAACATGAAAGTTATCATGCAATTGTTGTTATCATGACAAAATTATCACAATGAAATAAAACGACATTACAATATAGTTTCCATAATCATGCACAATCCTGATTATGTAGTCAGCAGGTTAACATAAACAATATCGCAATGTAAAAACCATGACAATATAAGTGACTTGATGATATGATATCCATTCACTTACACTTACCATACCAAATAAGCCGCCATGAAAATATTATTATCATGATCATATAATCACAACAACATTATAGCTAATAAGAAAATATGTCCCGAACGACAAAATTAAGCATAGGAATTTACCCATCAAGTTGCTATAGCGACCAAGATAATGTAGCCATGATGGCAATATATTGAAAATAACAATACAGCCACCATGGCAATGTCTTCACCATGATAATGTAGCTACCATGAAAATATAGTAACCTTGACTATGTAGTTACCATAATGAAATATTTAAATTGAAAACTATCCACAACAAGAGTTTAGCTCATAAGACACTATATCACCATGCCAATATCGCCAAAATGTTATTATTGCCATCATGACAATATACCGCCAGAAAAGAAATATATATTCTGTCAATAATGCCAACGTGAAAAGACAGTCACTTCCTTGTCATATAACGAAAATGACAAATAGCCATCATGGCAATATAGTGACCTAACAATACAGCCACCATTGCAATATAGCTAACATAACAATGTAATCTTAATGACAATATAGCCAATATGAATATATAGTGACGATGACAATACAACCACCGTGACAATACAAATAATATGACAGTACCGTCTCTAAGACAATATTGCCATCAATTCAACAAATTAAATGACAATATAGATATTATTGCAACACAGTCATCATGATAATATACTCAGAAATGCTATTATAATCGCCATAATAAAATCATCCTACCATGAAAATATAGACACCTTAACATTTTGGTTTCCGTTGCAATGTAGCCACAGTAATAAAAGATTTACCATGACGGTACTGAAACCATATCAATATAGCATATCATGGCAATGTAGTCACCTGATAATTTGATCAAAATGGCAATTTCTCCTCTATAATGGTATATCCTCAAGGGTAATATGAACACCATTATAAATACTCCCATGAAAATACAGTCACTATGACATAAATATCATAATAAAAAAGTCACCATGACACTATAGTTATTTTAGCAATATAGACTCTATGACATTATAGTCATAATGACAAAATAGTCGCTATGACAATATTGTCACCATAGAAATATAATTATCATTTTAACATATCGATTATGACAAAGAATGTGAGTTTAGTAATGACAATGTACCACCTATAAAAAGATCACCTCGTAAATATGGATAAAGTGACGATATATACATCATAGCAATGTAACTAAAATGGAAGAATAGCCAAAATGACGGTATATTCATAATGACAATACTGCCACTATGAAAATATGTTTCCCATGACACTATAGCTACACTGACAATGAAGCCATTTTCACAAAAGAGTAACATTGAAAATACAGCAAACGAGAATATAGCCACCATGATAGTACAGCCAGCATTACAATAATATCACGATATAAATCCTCACCATGACATTAGTCACTGTGATAATAAACTTACAATAACTTTATGAATATCACGATAATATAGCCTCTATGTCAATTTACTTGCTATGTCAATTTGGCCAGTATGATGATACAGTCACGAAGACAATTTATTCACTATAACAATACAGCGACATTGATCATATAACTGATGTGGAAATACAGTCAAAGAAACAAAAAAGAGATATACAAATCATATTCACTATGGCAATATAACCATGTGGCAACATAGATACTGTGACAAATAGTCGCTTTTGAATCATAGCAAACATATACCTTGCGGGACAATATAGTCTCTATGACCAAATAGCGACCCAGGCAGGATATATCATTATAATATAGGCACCTCGACAGTATAACTTATAAAACCAATGTAATATCATAGCAGCTAAATTTTTCAAGGTTGATATATTTTCATGGTAGCTGCATTGTCATGGTGACGATATTGGCAAGGTGGCTCTATTATGCTATAATGTTATCATAGCTACATTATCTTGGTCGCTTGATTAACTTAATGGCTATATTGATATAGTCAATTTTGTCGTTGGGGCTATATTTTGTCATTAACTATAATTTTTTTGTGGTTATATGATCTTGATACTATATCATCATGGTGGCTTATTTAGTATTTTGAGTGTAACTCTATGGATATCACATCATCATTCTACTTACATTGTCATGGTTTTTATACTGTTATGGTGTTTATGTCAACATGGTGATAATATTAGGATTGATATATGATTAAGGTAACTATATAGCATTGGCGATTATATTTTTTTATTATCATATTGTGGTGATTACATTTTCATGATAGTTATATTGTTATGACATGTACATTTTAATGGATGTTACATTGTTTTAATGGCTTTGCCGTCAAGGTGGTTATATTGTAATGATAAATCCTATTTTGGACGCTATTTTGTCAGGAACAATATATTTTCCTAGAGTCTATCTGTTTGCTATGATCGGAAAGCAACTATTTTGTCACAATATCTATACTGTCAGGTGGCTATATTGCCATAGTGAATATATTTTGAATGTTTCTTTATTATTGCATTAACCATATTGTCATATCAGTTATATGATCATGGAGGATTTATTGTTATAGTGAATATATTGTCGTTGTGACTATACTGTAGCAATAGCTAAACTGTTCTGGAAAATACAGTGCAGCCACCATGACAATAATGTCACGATGTAAATCAATCGCCAGGACATTAGAGTCACCTCCATCATAAGTATATAATGAGTACATAAATATCATGAAAATATAGCGTCCATATAAATATATTTGTCGTGAATATATAGCCCCATATAAATATCTTTGAAATGACAATCTAGCCATTATGTTAATATAGTCAAGACAATAATTTATTCACCATAACAATAAAGCCACGATCGTCACATGAATAATATGACAATATAGTCAACATAACAATAAACACATTCATAAATTATATTCACTATGGAAATAGCCAAATGACAATAGAGATACTGTGACATAATAGTCATTTTGGATCATAGCAAATATATAGCGTCCAGGAGAATATAGTCTGTATGAGAAAATAGCGAAGAAGAAAGGATTTATCAACACAATACAGTTAACTTGACAGTATAGCCAATAAATCAGTAGAACAACATGAAAATGTACCTGCCATAACAATATAGCTACCATGAAAATATAGTTACTATGACAAATTCATTATAATGAAATATAAACGACATCACAATATAGTTTCGATAATTATACACCAATCATGATCATATCATCAGCAGGTTGACATAAACACAATCATAGTATAAAAACCATGACAAAATAGGTGACATGAGTATATGATTACCACACACTTACATTCACAAACCCAAATAAGACGCCATGATAATATAATCAAGATCATATAATCACAATGAATATGTAGCTGAAATAATATATCCCTAGCGACAAAATTAACCATAGCAATACAACAGGATAATGTAGCCATGATAGCATTTTAGCACAATAAAGCCATCCTGCCAATATCTTCACCATGACAATGTAGCTACCATGAAAAACTATTAACCTTAAAAATGGAGCTAATATGATAATATATTCCAATGAAAAATATCCACAGCAACAGTGTAGCTGCTAAGACACTATATCACGATGCAAATACCACCACAATGTTAGTGAAGCTATCATATCAAAATACCTCCAGAAAAGAAAAATCCCACCGCAACAATATAACTAACATGACAATATAGCTACCCTGATAATATACCCAATATGACAGTACAGCCATCACGACAATAAAATCATGATATAAATCAATCACAATGACATCAGAATCACCTTGATAATAAACTTTCAGTGACTATATAAGTATCATGAAATTTTGCGTCAATATCAACATATTTACCATGACAATTTAACCATTATGATAATATAGTCAAAACAACAATATATTCACCAGGATAATAAAGCCACCGTGATCATGTAAGTTATATGAAAATATAGTCAATGCAACAATAGATAAACATTCAAATTATATTCACTATGCCATATAGCCACCTGACAATATCGACGCTGTGACAAAATAGTCGCTTTCGGATCATAACAAACATATATGCTCTAGCACATTATAGTGTCCTTGATAAAACTGCGACCAAAAAGGATTTATCATTAAAATATAGCCACCTTAACAGTATAGCTAATAAAACAATGTAACAACCATGAAAGTATACCTGCCATAACAATATTGCTAACATGAAAATGAGGCTACCTTGACAAAATAATCACAATGAAATATCATCGCCTTTGCAATATAATTACCATTATCATACACCACTCATGATTAGATAATCAGGAGGTTGACATAAAAACCTTCACAGTATAAAAACCATGACAATATAGTAGACATGATGATATGATACCCATACATTTACACTCACAATACCAAATAAGTCGCCATGAAAATATTGTTATCATTATCATATAATCCTAGAAATATTTAACTAACAACTAAACATATCCCCAACGACAAAATTGACCATAGCAATATGGCCATTAACTTAACATTGCGACCAAGAAAATGTAGTGGCATTATATTGAAAATAACAATACAGCGACCGTGCCAATATCGTCACCATGACAATGTAACTACCCAGACAATGTATTAACCTTGACAATATAGCTACCATGACAATGTTTTCATATGAAAAAAATATCCACAACAACAGTTTAGCTGCTAATACATTATATGACCGTGACAATATCAACAAAATATTGTTATAGCCATCATGGCAGTATAACGCTAGAAAAAAAAAAACGATATAACTAACCCGGACAGTATAGCAAACATGAAAAGACAGTCCTCTCCATGTAATAGGACCAAAATGACAAATAACCACTATGACAATATAGTCGTCTTACAATTTATCAAGAATGGCAATATATTTACCATAACAATATGATTTTAATTTTGATATAGCCACCATGATCATATAGTCACGATGAAAATACAACCACCATGACAATACAGACAACATTAGAATACAATCTGTATCACAATAGTGCCATCAAATCAACAAATTCAAAGACAACATAAATATCATGGCAACACAGTAATCATGATAATATACTCACAAATGCAATATAATCGCCATAAGAAAATGATCCGACTATGAAAATATTGCCAACCTGCCACTATGGCTTCCATTGCAATATAGCAAACATAATAATACATTCACCATGACAGTACTGAAACCATAACGATATAGCATATCATGACAATTTAGTCAGCGGGTAATTCATTAAATATGAAAATTTTTTTCTATAATAATATGTCCTCAATGGCAAAATAAAAACCATTATAAAAGTTGCCTTGAAAATACAGTGACAATGACATTATAACCTTCATGATGAAATAGTCACTATGACAATGAAGTTATCTTAACAATATAGCCACAACGGATTATAGTCATATTACCAATATAGTCATCCATGAAAATATTCTAACCTTATCAATATAGTTATCATGATAATATATCGCTTTTGATGACATATGCATGATTAATAACTGACAATATAGAAACTATAAAAAAGATCACCTTGCCAATATAGCCAAGGTGACGATATATACATCATAGCAATATAACCAAATTGAAAAGATAACCAGAATGACGGTATGTTCATAACGACAATACTGCCAAAAAGAAAATATGTTCCCCAAGACACCTACAGCTACACTGACAATAACGTCATCTTCACAAATAGTGTAGCATTGAAAATACAGTAAATGACAATATAGCCACCAAGACAACACAACCACAGGGACAATAATGTCACGATACAAATTAATAACCTTGATAGGAAACCTACAATGATCATATGAATATCATGATAATAAAGCATCCATATGAATATATCTGCCATGAAAATATAGCCTCCTATGAATATCTTTGCTCTGAGAATTTAGCCATTATGATAATACAGTCAAGATGGCAATATATTCACCGTAACAATAAAGCCACCAAGACCACATAAATGATATTACAAAATAGTCAACGCAACAACATAGACATATTCAAATTATATTCACTATAACAATATAGCCAAATGACTATATAGATACTGTGAAAAAATAGTCGCTTTCGGATCATAGCAAACTTAAAGCGTCCATGACAATATACTTCCATGAGAAAATAGCGAACAAAACAGGATTTATCATTAAAATGTAGCCACCTTGACAGTATTGACAGTAAAATAATGAAACAACCTCGAAAATGTAACTGACATAACAATATATCTACCATGAAAATATAGTCACTACATCAAAATAATTACAATGAAACATAATCGCTATCACAACACAGTTTCCATAATCATGCGCCGATCGTGATAATAGAATTTGCAGGTTGACATAAACACCATCATGCTGTAAAAACCATGACATTATAAGTGACATGATGATATGATATCCGTACACTTACACTCATAATATCAAATAAACCGCCATGAAAATATCAGCATAATCATATAATCACAATTGAAGTGTAGCTAACAGCAAAATAAATCTGCAACGACAAATCAACCATAGCTATATAACCATCAAGTTGAAATAACTCCCAAGATAATGTAGCCACGATGGCATTATATTGAAAATAACAGTACAGCTATTAGGATGAATACTGTTACCATGACAATGTAACCGCTATGAAAGTATATCAACCATGACAATATAGCTACCATGATAATGTATTCCTATAAAAAATTGTCCATAACAACAGTTTAGCTTCTAAGACACTATATTTCAATGCCAGTATCGCCAAGATATTAGTATAGCCATCATGGCAATATACCACCAGAATAATATAATACCCACCACAACGATATAGCCAATATGACGATATAGGTACCCTGACAATACACCTAACTTGAGAAGACATTCATCTCTTTGTGATATAAAAAGAGTGACAAAAAGCCTCCATGGCAATATTGTCACCTAACACTATAGCCACTATGGAAATATAGTCACTTAACACTATAGCCACCATGGTAATATAGTCTCCTAACACTATAGCCACTATGGTAATATAGTTACAATAACAATATGATCTTAATAGCAATATAGCCACCATGACCATGTAGTCACAATGACAATACAACCACCAAGACAATACATACAACATGCCAATTCAGTTTCTATGTTAATGTTTCCATCAATTCAACAAAATATATGACAATATAGAAATTATGGCAACACAGTTACCATGACAATATTCTCACAAAAGCAATATAATCTCCAAAACAAAATAATCCCACTTTGAAAATATAGCAGCCCTCACTATGGTTTCCATTTCAATGTAGCCACCATAATTAAACATTTACCAAGACAGCACTGAAACCATACAGCTTATCATGACAATGTACTCACCTAATAAAGCATCCAAACCAAAATTCCCTTTTTATAATGATATATCCTATAGGGCAAAATCAACACCATTTAAAAAGCTACAATAAAAATGCAGACACCATGACTTTATAACCATCATGTTAAATTTGTCACCATGACAATAAAATTATCTTGCCAATATAGCCACTGTGAGCTTATACTTATAATGATAAGATACTCACCACGACAATATTGTCACCTTGATAATATAGTTATAATGATAGCATATCGCTTATGACAAAATATGCATGATTAACAAAATAGTAATAGAGCAACTATAAAAAAAAGGTCAGCCTGCCAATATAGCAAAGGTGACGATATATACATCATAGCATTGGAAACAACATGAGAAGGTAGCCAACATGACAGTATGTTCATAATGACAATATTGTCACAATGAAAATTTATGCCTTATGACACAATAGCTACACTGACAATGAAGCCATTTTCACAATAAAGTTACATTGAAAATATAGCAAACGACAATGTAGCCTCCAGAACAGTATTGCCTCCATGACAATAATGTCACGATATAAATCAATCACCATGACATTAGAGTCAAATTGATAATAAACTTACAATGACTGTAGAAATATCATGAAAATACAGTCTCCACATCAACATATTTGCCACGACAATTTAGCCATAATGATAGTATAATCACGACGAAAATATATTCACTATAACAATATATTCACTATGCAACTGAGTGGGAGATGTATAAAAGAAAGAGACAGGAGGTGAAGAGAAAGGTGCAATAAGTGAGAAAGAGGGCAAATGAGCGTTGGGGTGAGAGAGTATCGTTAAATTTTAGGGAGAATAAAAAGATGTTCTGGAAGGAGGTAAATAAAGTGCGTAAGACAAGGGAGCAAATGGGAACTTCAGTGAAGGGCGCAAATGGGGAGGTGATAACAAGTAGTGGTGATGTGAGAAGGAGATGGAGTGAGTATTTTGAAGGTTTGTTAAATATGTTTGATGATAGAGTGGCAGATATAGGGAGTTTTGGTCGAGGTGGTGTGCAAATTGAGAGGGTTAGGGAAAATGATTTGGTAAACAGAGAAGAGGTAGTAAAAGCTTTGCGGAAGATGAAAGCCGGCAACGCAGCAGGTTTGGATGGTATTGCAGTGGAATTTATTAAAAAAAGGGGGTGACTGTGTTATTGACTGGTTGGGTAGGTTATTTAATGTATGTATGACTCATGGTGAGGTGCCTGAGGATTGGCGGAATGCGTGCATAGTGCCATTGTACAAAGGCAAAGGGGATAAGGGTGAATGCTCAAATTAAAGATGTATAAGTTTGTTGAATATTCATGGTAAATTATATGGGAGGGTATTGATTGAGAGGGTGAAGGCATGTACAGAGCATCAGATTGGGGAAGAGCAGTGTGGTTTCAGAGGTGGTAGAGGATGTGTGGATCAGGTGTTTGCTTTGAAGAATGTATGTGAGAAATACTTAGAAAAGCAAATGGATTTGTATGTAGCATTTATGGATCTGGAGAAGGCATATGATAGAGTTGATAGAGATGCTCTGTGGAAGGTATTAAGGATATATGGTGTGGGAGGCAAGTTGTTAGAAGCAGTGAAAAGTTTTTATCGAGGATGTAAGGCATGTGTACGTGTAGGAAGAGAGGAAAGTGATTGGTTCTCAGTGAATGTAGGTTTGCGGCAGGGGTGTGTGATGTCTCCATGGTTGTTTAATTTGTTTATGGATGGGGTTGTTAGGGAGGTAAATGCAAGAGTTTTGGAAAGAGGGGCAAGTATGAAGTCTGTTGGGGATAAGAGAGCTTGGGAAGTGAGTCAGTTGTTGTTCGCTGATGATACAGCGCTGGTGGCTGATTCATGTGAGAAACTGCAGAAGCTGGTGACTGAGTTTGGTAAAGTGTGTGAAAGAAGAAAGTTAAGAGTAAATGTGAATAAGAGCAAGGTTATTAGGTACAGTAGGGTTGAGGGTCAAGTGAATTGGGAGGTAAGTTTGAATGGAGAAAAACTGGAGGAAGTAAAGTGTTTTAGATATCTGGGAGTGGATCTGGCAGCGGATGGAACCATGGAAGCGGAAGTGGATCATAGGGTGGGGGACGGGGCGAAAATCCTGGGAGCCTTGAAGAATGTGTGGAAGTTGAGAACATTATCTCGGAAAGCAAAAATGGGTATGTTTGAAGGAATAGTGGTTCCAACAATGTTGTATGGTTGCGAGGTGTGGGCTATGGATAGAGTTGTGCGCAGGAGGATGGATGTGCTGGAAATGAGATGTTTGAGGACAATGTGTGGTGTGAGGTGGTTTGATCGAGTAAGTAACGTAAGGGTAAGAGAGTGTGTGGAAATAAAAAGAGTGTCGTTGAGAGAGCAGAAGAGTGTGTTTTGAAGTGGTTTGGGCACATGGACAGAATGAGTGAGGAAAGATTGACCAAGAGGATATATGTGTCAGAGGTGTAGGGGACGAGAAGTGGGAGACCAAATTGGAGGTGGAAAGATGGAGTGAAAAAGATTTTGTGTGATCGGGGCCTGAACATGCAGGAGGGTGAAAGGAGGGCAAGGAATAGAGTGAATTGGATCGATGTGGTATACCGGGGTTGACGTGCTGTCAGTGGATTGAACCAGGGCATGTGAAGCGTCTGGGGTAAACCATGGAAAGCTGTGTAGGTATGTATATTTGCGTGTGTGGACGTATGTATATACATGTGTGTGGGGGTGGGTTGGGCCATTTCTTTAGTCTGTTTCCTTGCGCTACCTCGCAAGCGCGGGAGACAGCTGAAAAAAAAAATAAAACAATAAAGCCAGTATGGTTATATAACTGATATGACAATGTAGTTAACGCAACAATAAAGAAACATTCAAATTATAATTTTTATGGCAATATAACCATCTAACAATATTTTTTTTTTTTTTTTTTTTTTTTTTTTTTTTTTATACTTTGTCGCTGTCTCCCGCGTTTGCGAGGTAGCGCAAGGAAACAGACGAAAGAAATGGCCCAACCCCCATACACACGTACATACACACGTCCACACACGCAAATATACATACCTACACAGCTTTCCATGGTTTACCCCAGACGCTTCACATGCCTTGATTCAATCCACTGACAGCACGTCAACCCCTGTATACCACATCGCTCCAATTCACTCTATTCCTTGCCCTCCTTTCACCCTCCTGCATGTTCAGGCCCCGATCACACAAAATCTTTTTCACTCCATCTTTCCACCTCCAATTTGGTCTCCTCTTCTCCTCGTTCCCTCCACCTCCGACACATATATCCTCTTGGTCAATCTTTCCTCACTCATTCTCTCCATGTGCCCAAACCATTTCAAAACACCCTCTTCTGCTCTCTCAACCACGCTCTTTTTATTTCCACACATCTCTCTTACCCTTACGTTACTTACTCGATCAAACCACCTCACACCACACATTGTCCTCAAACATCTCATTTCCAGCACATCCATCCTCCTGCGCACAACTCTATCCATAGCCCACGCCTCGCAACCATACAACATTGTTGGAACCACTATTCCTTCAAACATACCCATTTTTGCTTTCCGAGATAATGTTCTCGACTTCCACACATTTTTCAAGGCTCCCAAAATTTTCGCCCCCTCCCCCACCCTATGATCCACTTCCGCTTCCATGGTTCCATCCGCTGACAGATCCACTCCCAGATATCTAAAACACTTCACTTCCTCCAGTTTTTCTCCATTCAAACTCACCTCCCAATTGACTTGACCCTCAACCCTACTGTACCTAATAACCTTGCTCTTATTCACATTTACTCTTAACTTTCTTCTTCCACACACTTTACCAAACTCAGTCACCAGCTTCTGCAGTTTCTCACATGAATCAGCCACCAGCGCTGTATCATCAGCGAACAACAACTGACTCACTTCCCAAGCTCTCTCATCCCCAACAGACTTCATACTTGCCCCTCTTTCCAGGACTCTTGCATTTACCTCCCTAACAACCCCATCCATAAACAAATTAAACAACCATGGAGACATCACACACCCCTGCCGCAAACCTACATTCACTGAGAACCAATCACTTTCCTCTCTTCCTACACGTACACATGCCTTACATCCTCGATAAAAACTTTTCACTGCTTCTAACAACTTGCCTCCCACACCATATATTCTTAATACCTTCCACAGAGCATCTCTATCAACTCTATCATATGCCTTCTCCAGATCCATATATGCTACATACAAATCCATTTGCTTTTCTAAGTATTTCTCACATACATTCTTCAAAGCAAACACCTGATCCACACATCCTCTACCACTTCTGAAACCGCACTGCTCTTCCCCAATCTGATGCTCTGTACATGCCTTCACCCTCTCAATCAATACCCTCCCATATAATTTACCAGGAATACTCAACAAACTTATACCTCTGTAATTTGAGCACTCACTCTTATCCCCTTTGCCTTTGTACAATGGCACTATGCACGCATTCCGCCAATCCTCAGGCACCTCACCATGAGTCATACATACATTAAATAACCTTACCAACCAGTCAACAATACAGTCACCCCCTTTCTTAATAAATTCCACTGCAATACCATCCAAACCTGCTGCCTTGCCGGCTTTCATCTTCCGCAAAGCTTTTACTACCTCTTCTCTGTTTACCAAATCATTTTCCCCAACCCTCTCACTTTGCACACCACCTCGACCAAAACACCCTATATCTGCCACTCTGTCATCAGACACATTCAACAAACCTTCAAAATACTCATTCCATCTCCTTCTCACATCACCACTACTTGTTATCACCTCCCCATTTACGCCCTTCACTGAAGTTCCCATTTGCTCCCTTGTCTTACGCACCCTATTTACCTCCTTCCAGAACATCTTTTTATTCTCCCTAAAATTTACTGATAGTCTCTCACCCCAACTCTCATTTGCCCTTTTTTTCACCTCTTGCACCTTTCTCTTGACCTCCTGTCTCTTTATTTTATACTTCTCCCACTCAATTGCATTTTTTCCCTGCAAAAATCGTCCAAATGCCCTCTCTTCTCTTTCACTAATACTCTTACTTCTTCATCCCCACTCACTACCCTTTCTAAACAGCCCACCTCCCACTCTTCTCATGCCACAAGCATCTTTTGCGCAATCCATCACTGATTCCCTAAATACATCCCATTCCTCCCCCACTCCCCTTACTTCCATTGTTCTCACCTTTTTCCATTCTGTACACAGTCTCTCCTGGTACTTCCCCACACAGGTCTCCTTCCCAAGCTCACTTACTCTCACCACCTTCTTCACCCCAACATTCACTCCTCTTTTCTGAAAACCCATACTAATCTTCACCTTAGCCTCCACAAGATAATGATCAGACATCCCTCCAGTTGCACCTCTCAGCACATTAACATCCAAAAGTCTCTCTTTCGCACCCTGTCAATTAACACGTAATCCAATAACGCTCTCTGGCCATCTCTCCTACTTACATAAGTATACTTATGTATATCTCGCTTTTTAAACCAGGTATTCCCAATCATCAGTCCTTTTTCAGCACATAAATCTACAAGCTCTTCACCATTTCCATTTACAACACTGAACACCCCATGCATACCAATTATTCCCTCAACTGCCACATTACTCACCTTTGCATTCAAATCACCCATCACTATAACCCGGTCTCGTGCATCAAAACCGCTAACACACTCATTCAGCTGCTCCCAAAACACTTGCCTCTCATGATCTTTCTTCTCATGTCCAGGTGCATATGCACCAATAATCACCCACCTCTCTCCATCAACTTTCAATTTTACCCATATTAATCGAGAATTTACTTTCTTACATTCTATCACATACTCCCACAACTCCTGTTTCAGGAGTATTGCTACTCCTTCCCTTGCTCTTGTCCTCTCACCAACCCCTGACTTCACTCCCAGACATTTCCAAACCACTCTTCCCCTTTACCCTTGAGCTTCGTTTCACTCAGAGCCAAAACATCCAGGTTCCTTTCCTCAAACATACTACCTATCTCTCCTTTTTTCACATCTTGGTTACATCCACACACATTTAGGCACCCCACTCTGAGCCTTCGAGGAGGATGATCACTCCCGCGTGACTCCTTCTTCTGTTTCCCATTTTAACAATATATATATATATAAGTAAGATGTGTGGATCAGTGTGCTTAAGATGTATGTAGAATACTTAGAAAGCAATGGATTTGTATGATTATGATCTAGAAGCATATGATAGAGTTGATAGAATGCTCTGTGAAGGTATTAAGAATATATGGTGTGGAGCAATTTTAGAAAGTGAAATTTTTTCGAGATGTAGGCATTGTAGTGTGAGAGAGGAAGTGATTGGTTTAGTGAAATGTATTTCGGCGGTGTGTGATGTCCTGGTTGTTTAATTTGTTATGATGGTTTAGAGTGAATCAGATCTGAAAGGCAGTATGAAGTCTGTTGGGTGAGGAGCCTGGAAGAGCATTGTGTCGTGAGATACGCGCTGGTGCTGATTCATGTGAAAACTGGCAAAGGTGACTGAGTTTAAGTAGTGGAGGTAAAGTTAAGAGTAATGTGAATAAGCAAGGTTTATTAGGTACAGTAGGTTGAGGGTCAAGTCAATTGGGAGGTAAGTTTGAATGAGAAAAGTGGAGGAAGTGAAGTGTTTAGATATCTGGGGAGTGAGTCGTCGCGGTTGGAACATGGAAGGGAAGGGATATGTGGGGTAGGGGGAATTTGGGCTTGAAAAATTGTGAAGTCGAGAACATTACTCTGGAAAGCAAAATGGTATTTTGAGATAGTGGTTCCAACATTTGTATGGTTGGAGCGATGGCTATGGATAGAGTTGTGCGCAGAGATGATGTGTGGAAAGAGTTTGAGACAATGTGGTGTGAGGTGGTGACGAGTAAGTTAGTAAGGTGAAGAAGTTTTATGAAATAAAAAGAGCTGGTATGAGGAAGAGAGAAAGGTTGGTTTTGAAATGGTTTGCGGCACATGGGGATGAGTGAGGAAGAGTTGCTTAATGTTTATGTGTGGAGGTGTAGGGAGAGGAAATGCAGGAGTACCTGAATGGAGGGGAAAGATGAGTGAAAAAGTTTTGTGTGATCGGGGCTAACTGCGGAGGTGTAAGGGCAAGTTAGTTGATTGGAGCGAGTGATACAGGGGTGACGTGCTGTCAGTGGAGTGAATCAAGGCATGTGAGGCGTCTGGGGTGGACCATGGAAAGCTGTGTAGGTATGTATACACGTGTGTGGACATGTGTATGTACATGTGTATGGGGGGGGGGTTGGGCCATTTCTTTCGTCTGTTTCCTTGCGCTACCTCGCAGACGCGGGAGACAGCGACAAAGTATAAAAAAAAAAAAAAAAAAAAAAAAAAAAATATATATATATATATATATATATATATATATATATATATATATATATATATATATATATATATATATATATATTTATTTATGTTGGAATTTATTAAGAAAGGGGGTGACTGTATTGTTGACTGGTTGGTAAGGTTATTTAATGTATGTATGACTCATGGTGAGGTGCCTGAGGATTGGCGGAATGCGTGCATAGTGCCATTGTACAAAGGCAAAGGGATAAGAGTGAGTGCTCAAATTACAGAGGTATAAGTTTGTTGAGTATTCCTGGTAAATTATATGGGAGGGTATTGATTGAGAGGGTGAAGGCATGTACAGAGCATCAGATTGGGGAAGAGCAGTGCGGTTTCAGAAGTGGTAGAGGATGTGTGGATCAGGTGTTTGCTTTGAAGAATGTATGTGAGAAATACTTAGAAAAGCAAATGGATTTGTATGTAGCATTTATGGATCTGGAGAAGGCATATGATAGAGTTGATAGAGATGCTCTGTGGAAGGTATTAAGAATATATGGTTGGGAGGCAAGTTGTTAGAAGCAGTGAAAAGTTTTTATCGAGGATGTAAGGCATGTGTACGTGTAGGAAGAGAGGAAAGTGATTGGTTCTCAGTGAATGTAGGTTTGCGGCAGGGGTGTGTGATGTCTCCATGGTTGTTTAATTTGTTTATGGATGGGGTTGTAAGGGAGGTAAATGCAAGAGTCCTGGAAAGAGGGGCAAGTATGAAGTCTGTTCTGGATGAGAGAGCTTGGGAAGTGAGTCAGTTGTTGTTCGCTGATGATACAGCGCTGGTGGCTGATTCATGTGAGAAACTGCAGAAGCTGGTGACTGAGTTTGGTAAAGTGTGTGGAAGAAGAAAGTTGAGAGTAAATGTGAATAAGAGCAAGGTTATTAGGTACAGTAGGGGTGAGGGTCAAGTCAATTGGGAGGTGAGTTTGAATGGAGAAAAACTGGAGGAAGTGAAGTGTTTTAGATATCTGGGAGTGGATCTGTCAGCGGATGGAACCATGGAAGCGGAAGTGGATCATAGGGTGGGGGAGGGGGCGAAAATTTTGGGAGCCTTGAAAAATGTGTGGAAGTCGAGAACATTATCTCGGAAAGCAAAAATGGGTATGTTTGAGGGAATATTGGTTCCAACAATGTTGTATGGTTGCGAGGCGTGGGCTATGGATAGAGATGTGCGCAGGAGGATGGATGTGCTGGAAATGAGATGTTTGAGGACAATGTGTGGTGTGAGGTGGTTTGATCGAGTAAGTAACGTAAGGGTAAGAGAGATGTGTGGAAATAAAAAGAGCGTGGTTGAGAGAGCAGAAGAGGGTGTTTTGAAATGGTTTGGGCACATGGAGAGAATGAGTGAGGAGAGATTGACCAAGAGGATATATGTGTCGGAGGTGGAGGGAACGAGGAGAAGAGGGAGACCAAATTGGAGGTGGAAAGATGGAGTGAAAAAGATTTTGTGTGATCGGGGCCTGAACATGCAGGAGGGTGAAAGGAGGGCAAGAAATAGAGTGAATTGGAGTCATGTGGTATACAGGGGTTGACGTGCTGTCAGTGGATTGAAGCAAGGCATGTGAAGCGTCTGGGGTAAACCATGGAAAGCTGTGTAGGTATGTATATTTGCGTGTGTGGACGTGTGTATGTACATGTGATGGGGGGGGGGGTTGGGCCATTTCTTTCGTCTGTTTCCTTGCGCTACCTCGCAGATGCGGGAGACAGCGACAAAGTATAAAAAAGAAAAAAAAAAAAAAAATATATATATATATATATATATATATATATATATATATATATATATATATATATATATATATATATATATATATATATATATATATAAATGCAATATATTCACCATAACAAAATGATCCCACAATAAAAATATAACCACCCTGCCACTATGGCTTCCATAGTCACGATAACAATATATTCATCAAAGCAATAAAGCCACCAGGACCATATAAGTGATATGACATTATAGTCAATGCAAAAGTAAAGACTTCATGAAATTATATTGAATGTGGCAATATAGCCACCTGGCTTTATATACACTGTGACACAATGATAACTCTCGGATCATAGGAAACATATAGTCTCCATGACTATATACTGTCCACGACAAAGTAGCGATCAGGACAGGATTTATTATTACAATATAGCCACAATGAAAGTATAGCCAAAAAGGAATATAACATACATGAAAAGAAACATACCATAACATTATAGCTACCATAACAATATAGCCACCTTGCCAATGTCTTCACCATGCCAATATAGCTACCATGAAAATATAGTAACCGTGACTATGTAGCTACCATGATAAAGTAAATAAATTGAAAATTATCCACAACAAGAGTTTTGCTGCTAAGGCACTATATCACCATGCCAATGTCGCCAAAATCTTATAATTGCCATTATGATAATATAACGCCAGAAAAGAAATATATATACCCACTACTCGACAATATAGCTATTCTGACAATATTGCCAACGTGAAAAGATAGTCATCTCCTTGTCATATAACAAAAATGACAAATAGCCATCATGGTAATATATTAACCTACCGATACAGGCACCATGGCAATATAGCTACCATAACAATGTAATCTTAGACAATATAGCAAATATGACTATATAGTTACGATGACAATACAACCACCGTGACAATACAAATGATATAACAGTACCGTCTTTAAGACAATATTGCCATCAATTCAACAAATTAAATGACAATATAGATATTATTGCAACACAGTCATCATGACAATATACTCAGAAATCCTATTATAATTGCCATAATAAAATCATCCTACCATAAAAATATAGCCACCTTATCATTTTGGTTTCCGTTGCAATGTAGCCACAGTAATAAAAGATTTACCATGACAGTACTGAAACCATATCAATATAGCATATCATGGCAATGTAGTCACTTGATAATTTAATGAAAATGACAATTTCTCTTCTATAATGGTATATCCTCAAGGGTAATATGAACACCATTAAAAAAGCTTCTATGAAAATACAGTCACTATGACATAAATATCATGATAAAAAAGTCACCAAGATAATATAGTTATCTTGGCAATATAACCACTATGACATTATATTCATGATGACAATATAGTCGCTAAGGAAATATTGTCACCATAAAAATATAATTTTCATGATGTTATATCTGTTATGATAAAGTATGCATGAGTTTAGTAATGACAATACACCACCAATAAAAAGTTCACCTTTTATATATAGCTAAGGTCACGATATCTACATCATAGCAATGTATCTAAAATGAAAGGATTGCCAAAGTGACGGTATGTTCATAATGACAATACTGCCACTATGAAAATATGTTCCCCATCACACTATAGCTACACTGACAAAAAAGTCATTTTCACAACAGAGTAACATTGAAAATACAGCAAACGAGAATATAGCCACTATGATAGTACAGCCAGCATTACAATGATATAACGATATAAATCCTCACCATGACATTAGTCACCTTGATAATAAACTTACAATAACTTTATGAATATCATGATAATATAGCCTCTATGTCAACATATTTGCCATGACAATTTAGCCATTCTGATAATACAGTCACGATGACAATTTCTTCACTACAACAATATAGCCACAGTGATCATATAACTGATGTGAAAATACGGTCAAAGAAACAAAAAAGAAGTATACAAATCATATTCACTATGGCAATATAACCATACGACAATATAGATACTGTGACAAATAGTCGCTTTTGAATCATAGCAAACATATAAACTGTAGGACAATATAGTCTCTATGACAAAATAGCGACCAAGACAGGATATATCACTATGATATAGACACCTTGACAGTATAACTCATAAAACCAATGTGTTATCATTGTAGCTAAATTTTTCAAGGATTATACATTTTCATGGTGACGATATTGGCATGGTGGCTTATGTGATCTTGATGATATATTATCATGGTGGCTTATTTGCTATTTTGGGTGTAAGTGTATGGATATCCCATCATCATACTACTTACATTGTCATGGTTTTTATACTGTTATGGTGTTTATGTCAACATGATAATATTAGGATTGATGTATGATTACGGTAGCTATATAGCAATGGCGATTATATTTTTTTTATTATTATATTGTGGTGACTACATTTTCATGATAGTTATATTGTTATGGCATGTACATTTTCATGGTTGTTACATTGTTTTAATGGCTATGCTGTCAAGGTGGCTTTATTGTAATGATAAGTCCTGTTTTGGACGCTATTTTGTCAGGGACAATATATTGTCCTAGAGTCTATATGCTTGCTATGATTGGAAAGGAACTTTTTTGTCACAATATCTATACTGTCAGGTGGCTATATTGCCATAGTGAATATATTTTGGATGTTTCTTTATTATTGCATTATCCATATTGTCATATCAGTTATGTGATCATGGAGGATTAATTGCTATAGTGAATATATTGTCGTTGTGACTATACTGTAATAATAACTAAACTGTTCTGGGAAATACGGTGCAGCCACCATGACAATAGTGTCATGATATAAAATAATCACCAGGACATTAGAGTCACCTTGATAATAAGCATATAATGAGTACATAGATATCATTATAATATAGTGTCCATATAAATATATTTGTCGTAAAAATATAGCCACCATATAAATACATTTGAAATGACATTCTAGCCATTATGATAATATAGTCAAGATAATAAAATATTCACCATAACAATAAAGCCACCATGGTCACATGAATAATATGACAATATAGTCAATGTAACAATAAACGCATTTTTAAATTATGTTAACTATGGAAATATGGTCTCTATGACAAAATTGCGAAGAAAGGATTTATCATCACAATACAGCTACCTTGACAGTATAGCCAATAAAACAGTAGAACAACCATGAAAATGTACCTGCCATAGCAATATAGCTTCCACGAAAATATAGTTACTATGAGAAATTGATTACAATGAAATTTAAACGATATCATGTCATTTATTCGATGATCATACACCAGTCATAATCACATCATCAGCAGGTTGACATAAACACAATCATGATATAAAAACCATGGCAAAATAGGTGACATGATGATATGATATCCATACACTTACACTCACAATCCCAAATAAGACGCCATGAAAATATTATCAAGATCATATAATCACAATAAATATGTAGCCGAAAAAATATATCCCCAGCGCCAAAATTAACCATAGCAATACAACAGAATGTAGCCATGATAGCATTATAGCGCAATAGAGCCACCATGCCAATATCCTCACCATGACAATGTACCTACCATGAAAATATATTAACCTTAAAAATGTAGCTACTATGATAATCTATTCCCATGAAAAATATCCACAGCAACAGTGTAGCTGCTAAGACACTATATCATCATGCCAATACCCCCAAAATATTAGTGTAGCTATCATATCAAAATACCTCCAGAAAAAAAAAATCCCACCGCAACAATATAACTAACATGACAATATAGCTACCTTGATAATATACCCAATATGACAGTACAGCCAACAGGATAATAAAATCACGATAAAAATGAATCACAATGACATCAGAGTCACCTTGATAATAACTTTCAGTGACTATATAAGTCTCATGAAAATATTGCGTCAATAACAACATATTTACCATGACAATTTAACCATTATGATAGTATAGTCAAAGCAACAATATATTCACCATAATAATAAAGCCACCATGATCATATATGTTACACGAAAATATAGTCAATGCAACAATAAATAAACATTCAAATTATATTCACTATGCAATATAGCCACCTGACAATATAGACTCTGTGACAAAATAGTCGCTTTCGGATTATAACAAACATATATCCTCCAACGTATTACAGTGTCCTTGATAAAATAGCGACCAAAAAGGATTTATCATTAAAATATAGCCACCTTAACAGTATAGCAAATAAAACAATGTAACAACCATGAAAATGTACCTGCCATAACAATATAGGTAACATGAAAATGAAGTTACCCTGACAAAATAATCACAATGAAATATTATCGCCTTTGCTATATAGTTACCATTATCATACATCACTAATAATGAGATAATCAGGAGGTTGACATTAAAACCATCACAGTATAAAAACCATGACAATATAGTTGACATGATATATGATATCCATACATTTACACTCACAATACCAAATAAGTCGCCATGAAAATATTATCATTATCATATAATCCGAAAAATATTTAACTAACAACAAAACATATCCCCAACGACAAAATTGACCATACCAATATGGCAATCAACTTAATATTGCGACCAAGATAATGTAGTCCTAATGGCATTATACTGAAAATAACAATACAGCCACCGTGCCAATATCGTCACCATGCCAATGAAGCTACGCAGACAATGTATTAACCTTGACAATGTAGCTACCATGATAATGTTCTCGCATGAAAAAATATCCATAACAACAGTTTAGCTACTAAGACACTATATCACCATGCCAATATCAAAATATTAGTATACCCATCATGGCAGTATAACGCCAGAAAAAACAAACGATATAGCTAACATGACAATATAGCTACCCGGACAATATAGCCAACATGAGAAGACAGTCGTCTCCTTGTAATACGACAAAAATGGCAAATAACCGCCATGACAATATAGTCGCCCTACAATTTATCAACTATGGCAATATATTTACCATAACAATATGATTTTGATTTTGATATAGCCACCATGATCATATAGTCACGATGAAAATACACCCACCATGACAATACAGACAACATAAGAATACAATCTTTATCACAATATTGCCATCAAATCAACAAATTCAAAGACAACATGAATATTATGGCAACACAGTAATCATGACAATATACTCACAAATGCAATATAATCGCCTTAAGAAAATGACAACCTGCCACTATGGCTTCCATTGCAATATAGCCACCATAATAATACATTCACCATGACAGTACTGAAACCATAACGATATTGCATAACATGACAATTTAGTCTACGGGTAATTCATTAGATATGAAAATTTGCTTCTATAATGATATGTCCTCCAGGGCATAATCAACACCATTATAAAAGCTGCCTTGAAAATGCAGTCACAATGACATTATAACCTTCATGATAAAATAGTCACTATGACAATGAAGTTATGTTTACAATAGAGCCACTATGAGATTATAGTCATATTACCAACAGAGTCATCCATGAAAATATTCTAACTTTATTATTATAGTTGTCATGGTAATGTATCGCTTTTCATAAAATATGTATGATTAAAAAACTGACAATATAACAACTATAAAAAAGATCACCTTGCCAATATAGCCAAGGTGACGATATATACATCATAACAATATAATCAAAATGAAAAGATAACCAGAATGACGGTATGTTCATAACGACAATACTGCCAATAAGAAAATATGTTCCCAAGACACCTACAGCTGCACTGACAAAGCCATCTTCACAAAAAGGGTAACATTGAAAATACAGTTAATGACAATATAGCCACCAAGACAACACAGCCACCACGACAATAATGTCACGATACAAATCAATCAAAAGGACTCTAGAGTCACCTTGATAGCAAACCTTATATGACCATATGAATATCATAAAGATAAAGCATCCATATGAATGTATCTGCTATGAAAATATTGCCTCCATATGAATATCTTTGCTCTGAGAATTTAGCCATTATGATAATATAGTCAAGATGGCAATATATTCACCGTAACAATAAAGCCACCAAGACCACATAAATGATATTACAAAATAGTCAACGCAACAATATAGATACTGAGACAAAATAGTCGCTTTCGGATAATAGCAATCATATAGCGTCCAGGACAATATAGTTCCATGAGAAAATAGCGAAGAAAACAGTATTTATCATTAAAATATAGTCACCTTCACAGTATAGACAGTGAAATAATGAGGCAACCTCAATAATGTAAATGATATAACAGTATAGCTACCGTGAAAATATAGTCACTACGTCAAAATAATTACAATGAATTATAATCGCTATCACAGTACAGTTTCCATAATCATGCACCGATCGTGATAATATAATCTGCAGGTTGACATAAACACCATCATACTGTAAAAACTATGACATTATAAGTGACATGATGATATGATATCCGTACACTTACACTTACAATACCAAATAAGCCGCCATGAAAATATCACCATAATCATATAATCACAAAAGAAGTGTAGATAACAACAAAATATATCTCCAGCGATAAATTCAACCATAGCTATACAGCCATGAAATTAATATAAACCACAAGATAATAAAGCCACGATGGCATTATATTGAAAAAAACAGTACAGCTATCAGGATGAATACTGTCACCATGACAATGTAGCCGCTATGAAAGTACATCAACCATGACAGTATAGCTACCATGATAGTGTATTCCTATGAAAAAATGTCCATAACAACAGTTTAGCTTCTAAGACACTATATTTCCATGCCAATATCGCCAAAATATTAGTATAGCCATCGTAGCAATACACCACCAGAATAATATAATACCCACCACAACGATATAGCTAACATGACGATATAGGTACCCTGACAATATACCTAACTTAAAAAGACATTCATCTCTTTGCAATATAAAAAGTGTGACAAATAGCCTCCATGGCAATATAGTTACGTAACACTGTAGCCTCCATGGAAATATAGTCACCTAACACTATAGCCACCATTGGTAATATAGTCTCAACACTCTAACCACTATGATAATATATTTACAATAACAATATGATGTTAATAGAAATATAGCCACCATGACCATGTAGTTGCAATGACAATATAACCACCAAGACAATACATACAGCATGTAAATTCAGTTTCTATGTCAATATTTCCAATTCAACAAAATATATGACAACATCGAAATTATGGCAACATAGTTACCATGACAATATTCTCACAAAAGCAATGTAATCTCCAAAACAAAATGATCCCACTTTGAAAATATAGCAACCCTGCCACTATGGCTTCCATTTCAATGTAGCCACCATAATAAAACATTTACCATGACAGCACTGAAACCATACAGCATATCATGACAATGTAGTCACCTGATAAAGCATCAAAATGAAAATGTCCTTTCTAAAATGATATATCCTATAGGGCAAAATCAACATTTAGAATGCTACAATGACAATACAGACACCATGACATTATAACCATCATGTTAAAATTGTCACCATGACAATAAAATTATCTTGCCAATATAGCCACTATGAGCTTATACTTATAATGATAATATACTCACAATGACAATATCGTCACCTTGATAATATTGCTATGATGATAATATATCGATTATAACAAAATATGCATGATTAACAAAATAGTAAAAGAGCAACTATAAAAACAGATAAGCTTGCCAATATATAAAGGTGACGATATATACAACATAGCATTGGAAACAAAATGAGAAGGTAGCCAACATGACGGTATGTTCATAATGACAATATTGTCACTATGAAAATTCGTACCTCATGACACCATAACTACACTGACAATAAAGCCATTTTCACAATAAAGGTACATTGAAAATACAGCAAACGACAATTTAGCCATCAAGACAGAACTTCCTCCTTGACAATATTGTCACGATATAAATCAATCACCATGACATTAGAGTCAAATTGATAATAAACATACAATGACTGTAGAAATATAATGAAAATAAAGCCTCCATATCAACATATTTGCGACGACAATTCAGCCATAATGATAATATAATCACGACGAATATATATTCACTATAACAATAAAGCCAATATGGTCATATAACTGATATGACTACGTAGTTAATGCAACAATAAAGAAACATTCAAATTATATTTACTATGGCAATATAACCATCTAACAATACAAAATGATCCCATCATGAAAATATAACCACCTTGCCACTATGGCTTCCATAGTCACGATAACAATATTTTCATCAAAACAATGAAGCCACCAGGACCATATAGCTGATATGACATTATAGTCAATGCAGCAGTAAAGACTTCATGAAATTATATTGAATGTGGCAATATAGCCACCTGACTTTATATACACTGTGGCAACATGATAACTCTCGCATCATAGGAAACATATAGCCTCCATGACTATATACTGTCCACGACAAAATACCGATCAGGAAAGGATTTATTATTACAATATAGCCACAATGAAAGTATAGCCAAAAAGGAATATAACATCCATGAAAAGAAACCTACCATAACATTATAGCTACCATGAAAATATATTCACCATGATAGAATATGCTCAATGAAATATAATCGACATTGCAATATATTTACCAACCATACACTAATCATGATCATATAAATACCAGGTTGACATAAACACCATCGCAGTATAAAAACCATGGAACTATAATTGACATAATGATATGATATCCATAGAGTTAAGCTCACAATACCAAATAGGCCCCCAATATCGTCAACATGACAATGTAACAAACATGAAAATATAATCATCTTGACACTTAGCTACCATGATAATATATTCCCCTGACAAAATATTCACAATTACAGTTTAGCCGCCAAGACAAAATATCGCCATACCAATATCGCCAATATGTTAGTACAGCCATCATGGCAATATACCACCAGAAAAAAATAGCCACTACTACGACATAACTACCATGACATATATATATAGCTAGGCTGACAATATAGACAATATGAAAAGAGGTTCCCCTCCTAGTATTATAACAAGATGACAAATAACCACTATGAAAATATAGTCATTTAACAATATAGCAACCATGGTATATCATCATGAATATATAATCTTAATGGCAATATAGCCACCATGACCATAGAGTCATGATGACAATACAGCCACCATAACAATATAAACAACATGACCATATAGTATTTTTAACAATATTGACATCAATTCAATAAATTAGATCACAATATAAAATTTGGCAACACAGTCACCATGATAATATAGCAACAATTGCAATATAATCGCTTGGACAAAATGATACACACCATGAAATTATAGTCATCCTGCCACTATGCCTTCCATTGAAATGTTCCTACCACTATAATACATTCACCCTGACAGCACTGAAACCATAACAATATATTCGTCAAGAGAATATAGTCACCTGCTAATTTAATCTAAATGAGTATCTCGCTTCTGTAATGATATATCCTCGATGGCAAAATCAACACCATTAAAAAACCTACCATAAAAATGCAGCCACCATGACATTATAACCCTCATGATAAAATAGTCACCATGACAGTAGATTTATCTTGGCAATATTGCCACTATGAAACTATAGATATAATGACAATATAGAGACTAGCAATATTGTCACTATAATGATATAGGTATCATGATAATGTATCGCTTTTGAAAAAATATGTATGTTTTAAAAAATGACATTATAGCAACTATAAGAAAAGATCACCAAACTAATATTGCCAAGGTGACGATATATACACTATACAGTGTAACCAAAATGACAAGATAGCTAACTTTACGACATGCTCATAATAAGAATACTGTCATTTTGAAAACATGTTCATCATGACACAATAGCCACACTGATAATTAAGCCGTCTTCACAAAGAGTAAACTTGAAAATACGGCAAACGACAATATAGCAGTCATAACAGTATTCCCACCATGACAATATTGTCACAATGTAAATTCACATACAAGGTCACGTTATAATATACTACTAGTTCATATATATATATATATATATATAATTATATATATATATATATATATATATATATATATATATATATAATATATATATATATATATGATATATATATATATAATATTTTTTTTTTTTTTTTTTTTATTTTTCGTTTTAGTTTGTATTGTCGCGTTCCAGCGTTGGGCGTTGCGAAGGTAAGAAACCTCAATTGGCCCCCCCTCCCCCATTAACAATGATAATACTATCAATTCAAATCAATATATAATATATATATATAAATATGTCACAAAATATGCTTCCCCAAACTTTCACATGTATTCAATCCATTAAGAAATTAGTACCCATGATACACATTCAACATACAATAAGCCATATGTTCAATATCAATATGACATACTAGTCGATAATATAGACACCATCGAATATCAACATATCATTACCCACTATCCAACTAATCGCTTTTGTTAAAAAAAAATATCGTTTCACGACCAAATATCTCCATGACAAAAGAGTCTTCCGACTATTATCTCTTACCCAATCACCTCCATTAAAGCCTATTTAACTCTCCAAACCATTTTGTATTTCCCACTAATATTAGCTACCCATGAATATTACTCACCGATCAAACACTATCAACACACATTAAATCGCTATACAATTAGTTCCACATAACCATCACCCTTCTGACAACTTATCACCAATTAGACTCAAACCATCACAATCCATAACAGACTTGACATTGAATTGACAGAGTTTCAAACATACCTTTTGTTTGACATAAATATCTCGCACTTAACAATTCCTATCAACTCTAATACAATGAAATATAGCTTACCTATCCCCTGCCAATCACTATTCACTTTCAACTTGAGCAACACGTCTGTATGCATTATTAGATAGACGATAGCTCCCTGCCATAGTCACAAATGTGCTACCAACATTAGCTATTTTGATATAATCTCACGACAATTTCCAATGCAGTTACCCAAGACAATATACACCATCAAGTATCCAACATTCGTTAGTCATGTTTTTCAATACACCAAAAGAGAATCAACCACACGATGTACCAATGACTTACTACTTGACAATTGCCACTAAACATCCCTACTTTATAAGCAAAATGACAATGCACCAAGATCATTATTCAAACATTATACCGTCAATTGTTCAACTTCTTTCGATATAGCCACCAGCTAAACAGTTAGCAAGAACTCAGCACCAAAGACATCATGCATTATACTCTAGACAAAATGCAAACAATCACATAATGCATACACATCTGGACAGTATCACCTGAACTAAAATAACTTGCATTTACTCCAGATAAATGCTGCTCCCCGATGTATCACTTCCATATGGTTCCTGCAATTAGCCTTCAATGAATCTTGACATACTTACAATCCTAACAATATTCATGCAATATAAAATCTAAAAATTATAGAAATAATAAATGACAATAGCCAAACTGCACAATATTGTACCCAATAATAAGTTATCATGATAGTATCGATTATACAAATATCACTAATAAATAAAATTATTCCTAACAGAACATTGCCTGACAATATCCCCATAAAATACTTTATCTCATATATGACTATAATTAAAGCCTTGCGCTACGTCATAATGACCCAATACTCCATTAAATATACTCTTCCACAAGCACCTACATCAAAGCTTCATCAAAGAGTAACCAATGATCCACCTAATAATAGCACCCCAATAGCTTCTATTGCTATTCACCATTATATATTCTCCATGACATCTAAACCAAACACCTGATCCACACATCCTCTACCACTATATATATATATATATATATATATATATATATGTATATATATATATATACATCTTTTCTTTTCTTTTGAACTATTCGCCATTTCCCGCGTTAGCGAGGTAGCGTTAAGAACAGAGGACTGGGCCTTTTTTGGAATACCCTCACTTGGCCCCTCTGTTCCTATATATATATATATATATATATATATATTTTATATATATATATATATATATATATATATATATATATATATATATATATATATATATATATATATATATTATTGTCACGAAAATATAGCCTCCACAAAAACATATTTACCACGATAATTTATCCATTAAGATAATTTAGTCACGATGACAATATATTCAACATAACAATAAAGCCATAATGTTCAATAATAAATATGACAATATAGTCAAAGAATAATATAGACACCATGAAATTTTATACACTATGGCAATATAGCCACTGACCAAATAATCGCTTTTGGATTAAAAAAAAAAATATCGTTCAGGACAAAATAGTCCCAATGACAAAAGAGCGACCAGGACAGGATTTATCATTACAATATAGTCACTCCGACATTATAGCCTTAATAACTATACACAAACCATATATATGTATTTCCCATAATAATATAGCTCCCATGAATATGTACTCACCAAGACAAAATTATTACAATGAAATACAATCGCTATTACAATATAGTTACCATAACCATACACCTATCATGATAATATGATCACCAAGTTGAGATGAAAACCATTACATTATAAAGACCTTGACAATACAATTGACAGGAGTTTGCGATATCTATACAGTTATATTTACAATAGCAAATATCCTGCCATAAATATATTCCTATCATGACCTTATAATGACAATGAAAATATAGCTAAAAACAAAAAATATCCCCTGCGACAAAATTCACTATATCACTATTGCAAACAAGTTGATATAGCAAACACGATACTTTAGATATGATGGCATTATATGTAAGATAAGAAGATAGCTACCCTGCCAATATAGTCACAAAAAACTGTAGCTACCAAACAATATAGCTATTTTGATAATATATTCTCACGACAAAATATCTACAATAGCAGTTTACCAACAAAGACAATATATCACCATGCAAGTATCCCAACATGTTCGTGTAGGTATCATGGCAATATACCACCAGAAAGAGAAATCACAACCACAACGATGTAGCTACAATGACAATATACCTACTTTGACAATATAGCCAACATGATAAAACAGTCACCTTCTTTTAATATAGCAAAAATGACAAATAGCCACCAAGACAATATAGTCACAAAACAATATATCCACCAGGTCAATATAGTTGCCATAACGATATACTATTAACGATAAAATAGCCACCAGGACCATAAAAACAAGATGACAAGAAAACCACCAGGACAAAATAGACAACATGACCATACATAGTCTATGAAAATATTGCAATCAATTCAACAAATTAAATGACAATATACACATCATGGCAACAGTATCACCATGAAAATATAGTGATAATTGCAATATAATCGTCATGATAAAATGATGCCCACCATGAAAATGTAGTCACCTTCCCACTATGGGTTTCTTTGCAATATAGCCACCATAATAATACATTCACTATGACAGTACTGAATCCATAACAATATATTCATGAAAATATAATAATCTTGGTAATATAATTACTATGAAATTATAATCATAATGACAATATAGCCAAAATGACAATATTGTTACCTTAATGATATAGTTATCATGATAATGTATCGATTATGACAAAATATGCACGATAAAATAAATGAAAATATATTACCTACAAAGAAGATTACTGAGCCAATATTGCCGGATGATATTATATACATCATAATAATGTAACTATAATGTATGATAGCCATCATGACGGTATGTTCATAATGACAATACTGCCACTATGAAAATATATTCATCATGACACTATAGCTACACTGACAATAAAGCAATGTTCACAAAAGAGTAACAGAATGATCCCACCATGAATATATAGCCACCCTGCCACTATGGCTTCTATTGCAATGTAGCCACCATTATGATACATTCTCCATGACAATACTGAAACCATAACACTATAAGATAAAATGAATATGTAGTCACCTGATAATTTATTCATAAAGAAAACTTCGTTTCTATAATGATATATCCTTAAGGGCAAGATCACCTTGCCAATATAACCAAGATGACGATATATATATATTCAAAGCAATGTAACCAAAATGAGAAGATAATGACGTTATATTCATGATGACAATACTACCACTGTGAAAATATGCTCCTCATGACACAATAGTTAAACTGCCAATTAAGCCATATTCACAAAAGAGTAACATTCTAAATTCAGGAAACGACAATACAGCCACCATTATAGTGCATCCAGCATGAATATAATATTAGGGCATAAATCAATCACCATAATATTAGAGTCACCTTGATAATAAACTTTCAATGACTCTATAAATGTTATGAAAATATATCCTCTATATCAACATATTTGCCATGACAATTTAGCCATTATGATAGTATATTCACAATGACAGTATATGCACCATAACAATAAGCGACCATGATCATATAACTGATATGAAAATATTGTCAACGCAATAATTAAGAGATATTTGAATTATATTCACTATGGCAGTATAGCCTCCAAGACAATATAGTCTCCTTGAAAAAATAGCGATCAAGACAAGGTTTATCATTACAATAGAGGCAGCTTGACAGTATAGCTAATAGAACAAAGCAACAACCATGAAAATATAGCTGCCATAACCTTATGGCTACCTTAAAAATGCAGTCAACATGACAAAACAATCACAATGAAATATAATCGCCGTTACAATATAGTTACCATAAATACTGACCAATCATGACAATATAATCAGCAGGATGGCATTGTGTCTTCGCAACTAAAGTGTTGTTGTGGATATGTTCCTTGGGATTGAATTATCAAAGTAGCTACATTGTCAAGGTTACTATATTTTCATGGTAGCTAAATTGTCATGGTGACGATATTGGCATGGTGGCTGTATTGCTATTTTCAATATAATGCCATCCTCCCTACATTATCTTGGTCGCTATATTTACTTTCTGGCTGTGTTGCTATGGCTAATTTTGTCGTTGAGGATATATTTTGTCATTTACTACAATTTTGTTTCAATCATAAGATCATGATAATATTTTCTTAGAGGCTTATTTGGTGATGTGAGTGCGAGTGTATGGATATGATATTATCATATCACTATGTTCTCATTGATTTTATACTGTGATGGTGTTTATATCAGCCTCCTGACGATATTATCATGAATGATATATGTTTATAGTAACTAAATTGTAATGGCGATTATATTTCAATGTTACAATTTTGTCATTTTGCCTACATTTTCGTGGTAACTATATTTTTATAGCAGGTACATTTTCAATGTTGTTTCACTGTCAAGGTGACTATAACTTAATGAGAAATCTTGTCTTAGTCGCTATTTTGTCATGGACACTATATTGTCCTGGAGCCTATATGTTTGCTATGATCCGAAAGAGACTATTTGGTCACAGCATCAATATTGTCAGGTGCTTATACTGCCATAGTGAATATAATTTGAAGGCCTCCTTATTGTTGCGTTGACTGTATCGTCCTATCACTTATATGATTATGGCTATATTGTTATAGTTAATATATTCCGTCGTGAATATATCATTATATTGGCTAAATTGTCATGGTAAGTATGTTGACATGGAAGCCTTATTTTCATGATAATTATATAGTCAGTACTTTTTTATTATCAGCGTGACTCTAATGTCACCGCGACTGAATTGTATCGTGACATTATTGTCATAGTGGCTGGACTGTCATGGTGGCTATATTGTCGTTTGCTGTATTTTCAATGTTACTCTTTTATGAAGATTGCTTTATTGTCATTGCAGCTATATGTCATGGGAATATATTTTCATAGTAGCAGTATTGTCATTATGAACAACACGTCATTTTGGCTGCTCCTCAATTTGGTTACATTGCGAAGATTTACATATTGTCACCTTGGCTATATTGGCAAGGTGATCTCTTTTATAGTTGCTATATTGTCATTTTTTTTAACTCATGCATATTTTTTCACAAGCGATGCATTATCGCGATAACTATATTATTAAGGTGACTGTATATTGTCATGGTGACTATATTGTCACAATGACTATAATCTCTTAGTGGCTATATTGCTAATATAATTACATTGTCATGGTGACTATTTCATGATGATGGTTATAATGACATTGTGACTGCATTTTCATTGTAGCTTATTTAACGGTGTTGATTTTGCCCTTGAAGATATATCTTTATAAAAACGAAAATTTCATTTTGATTAAATTATCAGTTGAATACATTGTCATGATATGCTATATTGTTATAGTTTCGGTGCTGTCATGGTGAATGTATATTATGTTGGCTATATTGCAATGGAAGCCATAGTGGCAGGGTGGCTTTATTTTCATGGTTGGATCATTTTGTTATTACGATTCTTTTTATTTGTGATTATATTGTCATGGAGACTCTGTTGCCATAATTTCTATATTGACATTTGATTTATTGAATTGATGGATATTTTTTCATATAGACTGTATTGTCATGTTGCCTGTATGGTCATCATGATTGTCTTGTCATCGTGACTATATAGTCATGGTGGCTACAATGTCATTAAGATTACATTGTTATGGCAAGTATACTGCCATGGAGACTATATTGTTAGGTAACTATATTGCCATGATGGCTTTTTGTTAGTGTAGCTATATTGTTAAGGTAGCTATATCACTGTGGGGGGTATTTTTTTCTTTTGGTATATTGCCATGATGGCTATACCAGAATTTTGGCGATATTAGCATGGTGATATATTATCATGGTAGCTACATTTCCAAGGTTACTGTACTTCATGTAAGCTACATTGTAATGATGACGATATTGGCATGGTAGCTGTATTGTTATGTTCAATATAATGCCATTATGGCTACATTATCTTGGTCGCGATATCAACTTGACGGCTATATTGCTTCGGTCAATCTTATCATTGGGGATGTATTTTGTCTTTACCTACAACTTGGTTGTGATTATATGATAATGATAATATTTTCATTGCGACTTATTTGGTATTGTAAGGGGTAACTGTCTTGATATTATATCACTATGTAACTTATATTGTCATGGTTTTTATACGGTGATGGTTATTATGTCAATATGTTGATTACATTATCATCATTAATGTATGATTATTGTAACTATATAGCAATGATGATATCTTTCGTGATTATTTTGGTATGTTGACTTCATTTTCATAGCAGTTATATTGGTATAGCACGTACATTTTCATGGTTCTTACATAGTTTTAGGGCCATACTGTCAAGGTAGCTATATAGTAATGATGAATCCTGTCTTGGACGTTATTGTCTCCTGGACACTATATATCCTGGAGGCTATGTTTCCTTTGATCCGAAAGCGACTATTTTGTCACGTTATCTATTGTCAGGTGGCTATATTGACATAGTGAATATATTTTGAAGGTTTCTTTAATGCTGCGTTGACTATATTGTCATATCAATTATGTGATCATATTGGCTTTGTTGTTATCGTTATGACTATACTATCATCATGGCTAAATTGTCATGGGAAATATGTTGATATGGATGCTATATTCTCATGATACTTATATAGTAATTGTAAATCTCTTTTCAAGGTGACTCTAATGTCACGGTGATTGATTTATATCGTAACATTATTGTTATGGTGGCTGTACTATCATTGTGGCCATTTTGTCGTTTGATGTGTTTTCACTGTTACTATTTTGTGAATATGGCTTTATTGTCAGTGTAGCTATACTTTCATTGGGAACAAATTTTCATAGTGACGGTATTGTCATTATGAAATAAAGTCATTTTGGCTATCTTCCAATTTGGGTTACATTGCTATGCTGTATATATAGTCACCTTGGCTATATTAGGAAGGTGATTTTTTTCATAAGTGGTATATTGTCATTTTTGATCGTGCATATTCTGTCATAAGCGATATATTATCATGATAACTATATCATTAAGGTAAAAATATTGTCATGGAGACTATATCGTCTTTATGACTGTAATCTTATAATGACAATATAGCTACCCTGATATATAGGCAACATGGAAAGACAATCACCTCCATGTGATACAACAGAAATAACAAATAGCCATCATGGTAATATATTCATCAAACAATATAATCACCGTGGCAATATAGTTACCATATCAATTTGATATTAATGGAAGTATAAGCAACATGATCATACAGACACAATGACAATACAACCATCAAGACAATATTGGAAACATGACATTACATTATGACAGTATTGCCATCAATTAAACAAATCAAATGACAATATAGATATTATGGCAACAGTCAACATGACAATATACTCACAAATGTAATATAATCGACATAACAAAATGAGTATATTATGAAAATATAGCCACTCAGCCAGTATGGCTTGCATTGCAATGTAGCCAACATAATAATACATATACCATGACATTCGTGAAACCATAATGATATAGCATATCACGACAATGTATCCCCCTACTGATTTAATCAAAATAAAAATCTCGTTTTATAGTGAAACATCCTCAAGGGCAAAGCCAACACCATTATAAAAGCTACCGTGAAATGTAGTCACCATGAAATTATAACCATCATAATAAGATAGACACCATGACAATATAGTTATCTTGGCAGGATACCCAATATGAGTTTATATTCATGATAACAATGTAGTAACAATGTAATATACAGTCAACGGAATATTATAGCTATCATGACAATATATCACTTATGACAATGTATGCATGATTGAAAAAAATGATAATATAGCAAATATAAAAAAGATCACATTTCTATTATAGCCTAGGTGACGATATATACATGATAGTAATGTAACCAAAATAAGAAGATATCCAGAATGATAAAAAGTTCATGTGGACAATACTGCCACTATGAATATATATTCTCCAGACAGTATATCTACACTGACAGTAAATCTACACTGACAGTAAAGCTATCTTCATAAAAGCGTAAAATTGAAAATACAGCAAACGGCAATATAGCCACCTTGACAATACAGCCACCTTCACAATAATGTCACGATACAAATCAAGCGCCAGGACATTAGAATAACCTTGATAGTGATCTTAAAATAACTTTATAAATATCATGAAAATATAGCCCCGATGTCAACATATTTGCTACGACAATTTAGCCATAATGATAATATAGTCACGACGACAATATATTTGCTAGCACAATAAAGCTACCATGATCATTTAACTGATATGACAAAATAGTCAAAGCAAAAATATAGAAACATTCAACGTATATTTACAATTTCAATATAACCACCTGACAATATAGATACTGTGAATAAATTGTCGCTTTCGGATCATAGCAAACATCCAGGACAATATAGTCTCTGTGAAAAAACAGTGACTCAGACAGGATTTATCATTATAATATAGTCATAACATTAAAGTTGTCATGCAATTTTAGTCAACATGACAAAATTATCACAATGAAATAAAACGACATTACAATATAGTTAACACATTCATGCACCAATCCTGATTATGTAGTCAGCAGGTTGACATAAACAATATCACAATGTAAAAACCATGACAATATAAGTGACTTGATGATATATCTATTCACTTACACTTACCATACCAAATAAGCTGCCATGAAAATATTATTATCATGATCATATAATCACAACAATATTATAGCTAATAACAAAATATGTCTCGAACGACAAAATTAACCATATCAATTTAGCCATCAAGTTGATATAGCGACCAAAATAATGTAGCCATGATGGCATTATATTGAAAATAACAATACAGCCACCATGCCAATGTCTTCACCATGTCAATGTAGCTACCATGAAAATATAGTAAACTTGACTATGTAGCTACCATGATAAAGTATTTAAATTGAAAACTATCCAAAACAAGAGTTTAACTGCTAAGACAGTATATCACCATGCCAATATCGCCAAAATGTTATAATTGCCATCATAATAATATTCCGAGAAAAAAAAAATCCATATGCCCACTACTGGACAATATAGCTATTCTGACAATATTACCAACGTGAAAAGACAGTCACCTCCTTGTTATATTACAAAAATGACAAATAGCCATCATGGTAATATATTAACCTAACAATACAGCCACCATGGCAATATAGCTATCAAAACAATGTAATCTTAATGACAATATAGACTACATGACAGATAGTTACGATGAAAATACAACCACCGTGACAATGCAAATAATATGACAGTACCGTTTATAAGACAATATTGCCATCAATTCAACAAATTAAATGACAATATAGATATTATTGCAACACAGTCATCATGACAATATACTCAGAAATGGTATTATAATTGCCATGATAAAATCATCCTACCATGAAAATATAGCCACCTTACCATTTTGGATTGCATTGTAATGTAGCCACAGTAATAAAAGATTTACCATGACAGTACTGACAACATATCAATATAGCATATCATGGCAATGTAGTCACCTGATAATCTAATGAAAATGACAATTTCTCTTCTATAATGGTATATCCTCAAGGGTAATATGAACACCATTAAAAAAGCTTCTATGAAAATACAGTCACTATGACATAAATATCATGATAAAAAAGTCACAAAGACACTATAGTTATCTTGGCAATATAACCACTATGGCATTATACTCAAAATGACAATATAGTCGGTATGGCAATATTGTCACCAGAAAAATGTAATTTTCATGATAATATATCGCTTATGACAAAGTATGCATGACTTTAGTAATGACAATATACCACCTATAAAAAGATCACCTTGTAAATATAGCTAAGGTGACGATATATGCATCATAGCAAAGTAACAAAAATGAAAGGATAGCCAAAATGACGGTATGTTCATAATGACAATGCTGCCACTATGAAAATATGTTCCCCATGACACTATAGCTACACTGACAATAAAGCCATTTTCACAAAAGAGTAACAATGAAAATACAGCAAACGAGAATATAGCCACCATGATAGTACAGCCAAAATTACAATAATGTCACGATATAAATCCTCACCATGACATTAGTCACCTTGATAATAAACTTACAATAACTTTATGAATATCATGATAATGTAGCCTCTATATCAACATATTTGCCATGACAATTTGGCCATTATGATGATAGTCACGGTGACAATTTATTCACTATAACAATATAGCCACAGTGATCATATAACTGATGTGAAAATACAGTCAAAGAAACAAAAAAGAAATGTACAAATCATATTCACTATGGCAATATAACCATATGACAATATAAATAATGTGACAAATAGTCGCTTTTGAATCATAGCAAACATATAGCCTGCAGGACAATATAGTCTCTATGACAAAATAGCGACCAAGACAGGATATATCATTATAATATAGACACCATGACAGTATAACTCATAAAATCAATGTATTATCATAGTAGCTAAATTCTTAAAGGTTGATATATTTTCATGGTAGCTACATTGTCATGGTGACGATATTGGCATGGTGGCTCTATTGTGCTATAATGTTATCATAGCTACATTATCTTGGTAGTTTGATTAACTTAATGGCTATATTGCTGTGGCCAATTTTGACGTTGGGGCGATATTTTGTCATTAGCTAAATTTTTTTTGTGGTTATGTGATCTTGAAAATATATTATCATGGTGGCTTATTTGGTATTTTGAGTGTAACTGTATGGATAATTTACAAATTTTCATGCCTTCCCTTTCAATTGGTAGGTTTTTATAAAATGCTATTTGGGGTTTATGTCAACATGGTGATAATAAATTTGGATTTTATGTATGTTTGGGGAAACTATATAGTAATTTACGATTTTTATCTTTTTTTATTATTATATTGTGGTTTACTACATTTTCCCTGATAGTTATATTGTTATGGCATGTACATTTTTAGGTTTTTAAAATTGTTTTAATTTGGGTTAAAGCTTTTCAAGGTGGCTTATATTGTAATGATAAATCCTGTTTTGGGACGCAATTAAATTCCCTGGACAATAATTGTCCTGAGTCTATATGTTTGCTATGATCGGAAAGCAACTTTTTTGTTACCCTACTATACCCCCTCAAAGGGTATATTGCCATAGTGAATATATTTTTAATGTTTCTTTATCATTGCATTAACCCCTATTGGGCATATCATTTTTGTCTTTGGGGAATTTATTGTTTTAAATGAATATATTGTCGGTTTTGACTTATTCTAATAATAGCTAAACTATTCTGGGAAATACAGTGCAGGGCCCCCCCATGACAAATATTTCACGATAAAATCCTCCCAGGGCTTAGGGGACCTTGATAAATAAACTTAAAATAACTTTTTTTAAAATCATGGAAAAAATTTAGCCCTTTTTTATATAAACCCTTTTGCCATGACAATTTGGGCCCTTATGGAAAGAATTTAAGGGGCAATTTATTCATTAAAAAAATATAAAACCACCCCCTGGGGGCAATAAAATTAAAATTTAAAATAAGTCCCAAAAAAAAAAAAAAAGGGAAATTTTTCAAAAAAAATATTCACTTTTGGCAATATAACCCCTATGAAATAAAAAAATAATTTTTGACAAATAGCCTTTTGGGAAACATAGCAAAAAATTTATAGCCTCAAGGGGAAAAATAGTCTCTAAGAGAAAATAGCGGAAAAAAGAAAGGATTTTAAAACATTATAATGCAGTTTCCTTGAGAAATATAGCCAAAAAAAACAATAGAACAAAAACCAAAGAAAATGTTCCTGCCATAACAATAAGCTACCCTGAAAATATAGGGTAAATATGAAAAAAATCATTACAATGTAATTTAAAAAGATATAACACTATAAATTTCCGATAACATAAAAACGAAACATGACATAACAAACATAGGTTGACCTAGACACAATCATAGTATTTAAAAAACCCTGACAAAATAGGTGACATGATGATATGATATCCATACACTTACATTTTACCAATTTTCCAAATTAAAAAACGCCATGAAAATATTAAACAAGACACATAATCACAAAAAAATATTTAGCTGAAAAAATATATCCCAGGGAAAAATTAACCATAAGGGGTTCAGCCAGGGTAATGTAGCCCCTTATAGCATTAAAGGGAAAATAAACCAAACCCTGAAAATTTTCAGAAAATTTTCTAAGTAGAAAATAAACCCCAAAAATTAGTACCCTTTATAATTTTAAAAATTTCCCCCCAAAAATATCCCCCTTGGGTAAAGTAGCCCCTAAACCAAAATATTTTGCCAAAAACAAACCCCCTTTTTGAAAATAGTAGGTTAAAAATTTATTTTTTTTTCCTTTTTCAATTTGCCACCGTTTCAATAACGAGGAAAAAACAGCAAAGAAACCCCAAAAAAAAAATACAAACATATTTACTAGGCAATATAACCAATTTTACAATTTTTTAAATTTTTAAGTGACCAAATGCCCTTTTAATCCCCTAAAACAAACCAAAATTTCCTCGGAAAAATCCAAAAAGAAAATTCCCCAAAAAAAGGTTTTTTTCCATTTTATAATTTCGTTTACCTTGGGTTTAATAGCCAATAAAACCCCCCAAAAGGCCCCAAACCCTTGGGAAAATTTCCTTCCCATAACCCCCTTTTTTTACTACCAAGAAAATTTAGCCCCAACCTTTTGAAAAAAATCCCCTTTCCCCAATTAAATTTTAAACATTTAAATTAGTTTATAATCCAAAACCGTCCAATTTTTCCCTTCATCCCTAGGTTAAACCCCAGAACCCCAAACATTATTATAAAAACCCCATAAAAAAATTTTTTTGAATATTTATGAAATCCCCTACCCCTTACTTTTTCCCATTCCCCAAATTGGACGCCCTGAAAATTTTTCCGTCAATAATCACAATAAATAAAATGCTTAAAAAATTTTTAATCCCTAAGGGACAAAAATTTAACCCCCCCCAGGAATTCGCCAGGAATAAAATTACCCAAAATTGCTTAATGGCCCCAAAATTTTTAAAACCACCCCCCCCAAAACCCCCCCATGAAAATTTGGTTCCTGGAGAAATATTAACCCAAAAATTAGCTCTAGAAAAATTAAAAACCCATTAAAAATTAATCCCCCAAACCCAATTTTTTTACTCTAAACCCCATATCCTTAATTCCAAAACCACCAAAATGTTAGTGAAGCTATCATATCAAATTTTTTTTTCTTTTTTTTTTTGCTTTGTCGCTGTCTCCCGCGTTTGCGAGGTAGCGCAAGGAAACAGACGAAAGAAATGGCCCAACCCACCCCCATAAACATGTATATACATACGTCCACACACGCAAATATACATACCTACAAAGCTTTCCATGGTTTTCCCCAGACGCTTCACATGCCCTGATTCAATCCACTGACAGCACGTCAACCCCGGTATACCACATCGCTCCAATTCCGATCACACAAAATCTTTTTCACTCCATCTTTCCACCTCCAATTTGGTCTCCCTCTTCTCCTCGTTCCCTCCACCTCCGACACATATATCCTCTTGGTCAACCTTTCCTCACTCATTCTCTCCATGTGCCCAAACCATTTCAAAACACCCTCTTCTGCTCTCTCAACCACGCTCTTTTTATTTCCACACATCTCTCTTATCCTTACGTTACTTACTCGATCAAACCACCTCACACCACACATTGTCCTCAAACATCTCATTTCAGCATATCCATCCTCCTGCGCACATCTCTATCCATAGCCCACGCCTCGCAACCATACAACATTGTTGGAACCACTATTCCTTCAAACATACCCATTTTTGCTTTCCGAGATAATGTTCTCGACTTCCACACATTCTTCAAGGCTCCCAGAATTTTCGCCCCCTCCCCCACCCTATGATCCACCTCCGCTTCCATGGTTCCATCCGCTACCAGATCCACTCCCAGATATATAAAACACTTTACTTCCTCCAATTTTTCTCTATTCAAACTCACCTCCCAATTGACTTGACCCTCAACCCTACTGTACCTAATAACCTTGCTCTTATTCACATTTACTCTTAACTTTCTTCTTTCACACACTTTACCAAACTCAGTCGCCAGCTTCTGCAGTTTCTCACATGAATCAGCCACCAGCGCTGTATCATCAGCGAACAACAACTGACTCACTTCCCAAGCTCTCTCATCCCCAACAGACTTCATACTTGCCCCTCTTTCCAAAACTCTTGCATTCACCTCCCTAACAGCCCCATCCATAAACAAATTAAACAACCATGGAGACATCACACCTCCAGAAAAAAAAATCCCACCGCAACAATATAACTAACATGACAATATAGCTACCTTGATAATTTACCCAATATGACAGTGCAGCCACCAGGACAATAAAATCACGATATAGATCAATTACAATGACATCAGAGTCACCTTGATGATAAACTTTCAGTGACTATATAAGTATCATGAAAATATTGCGTCAATATCAACATATTTACCCTGACAATTGAACCATTGTAATGGTATATTCAAAACAACAATATATTCACCATGATAAAAAGCCACCATGATCATATAAGTTATATGAAAAAATAGTCAATGCAACAATAGATAAACATTCAGATTATATTCACTATGCAATATAGCCACCTAACAATATAGACGCTGTCACAAAATAGTCGCCTTCGGATCATAACAAACATATATCCTCCAGCACATTATAGTGTCCTGGATAAAATAGCGACCAAAAAGGGTTTATCATTAAAATAAAGCCACCTTAACAGTATAGCCAATAAAACAATGTAACAACTATGAAAATATATCTGCCATAACAATATATCTAACATGAAAATGAAGTTACCTTGACAAAATAATCACGACGAAATATTATCGCCTTTGCTATATAGTTACCATTATCATACACCACTCATAATGAGATAATCATGAGGTTGACATAAACCCAATCACAGTATAAAAACCATGACAATATAGTTGACATGATGATATGATATCCATACATTTACACTCACAATACCAAATGAGTTGCCATGAAAATATTGTTATCATTATCATATAATCCAAAAAAAAAAATTTAAATAACAACAAAACATATCCCCAACGACAAAATTGACCATAGCAATATGGCCATCAACTTAATATTGCGACCGAGATAATGTAGTCCTAATGGCATTATATTGAAAATAACAATACAGCCACCGTGCTAATATCAACATGACAATGTAGCTACCCAGACAATGTATTAACCTTGACAATGTAGCTACCAAGATAATGTTTTCCTATGAAAAGATATCCACGCCAACAGTTTAGATGCTGACACTATATCAACAAAATATTAGTATAATCATAATGGCAGTATATAGTCAGAAAAAACAAAAGATATAGCTAACATAACAATATAGCTACCCGGACAATATAGCCAACATGAAAAGACAGTCCTCTCCTTTTAATACGAAAAAAAATGGCAAATAACCACCATGACAATATAATGGCCTTACAATCTATCAACAAGGGCAATATATTTACCATAACAATATGATTATAATTTTGATATAGCCAACATGATCATATAGTCATAATGAAAATAAAACTACCATGACAATATAGTCGCCTTACAATTTATCAACAATGGAAATATATTTACCATAACAATATGATTTTAATTTTGATATAGCCACTATGATCATATAGTAACGATGAAAATACAACCACCATGACAATACAGACAACATAAGAATATAATCTGTATCACAATATTGCCATCAAATCAACAAATTCAAAGACAACATAAATATTATGGCAACACAGTAAACAGGACAATATACTCACAAATACAATATAATCGAATTAAGAAAATGATCCAACTATGAAAATATTGCCAACCTGTCACTATGGCTTCCATTGCAATATAGCCACCATAATAATACATTCACCATGACAGTACTGAAACCATAACGATATAGGATATCATGACAATTTAGTCAACGGGTAATTCATTAAATATGAAAATTTGCTTTTATAATGATAAGTCCTCAAGGGCAAAATCAACATCATTATAAAAGCTGCCTTGAAAATGCAGTCACAATGACATTATAACCTTCATGATAAAATAATCATTATGACAATGAAGTTATCTTAACAATATATCCACTATGAGATTATAGTCATATTACCAATATAGTCATCCATGAAAATATTCTAACTTTATTAATATAGTTATCAGGATAATGTATCGCTTTTGATAAAACATGAATGATTAAAAACTGACAATATAACAACTATAAATAAGATCACTTTCCCAAGATAGCCAAGGTGACGATATATACATCATAGCAATAAAACCAAAATGAAAAGATAACCAGAATGACGGTATGTTCATAACGAAAATACTGCCAATAAGAAAATATGTTCCCGAAGACACCTACAGCTACACTGACAATAACGCCATCTTCACAAAAAGGGTAACATTGAAAATACAGTCAATGACAATATAGCCACTAAGACAACACAGCCAAAACGACAATAATGGCACGATACAAATCAATCACCAGGACACTAGAGTCACCTTGATAGTAAACCTACAATGACCATATGAATATCGTAAAAATAAAGCATCCATATGAAAATATTTGCCATGAAAATATAGCCTCCATATGAATATCTTTGCTCTGAGAATTTAGCCATCATGATAATATAGTCAAGATGGCAATATATTCACCGTAACAATAAACCCTCCAAGACCACATAAATGATATCAAAAAATAGTCAACTCAACAATATAGACACATTCAAATTATATTCCCCATAACAATATAGCCAAATGACTATAGAGATACTCTAACAAAATAGTCGCTTTCGGATCATAGCTAACATATAGCGTCCAGGACAATATAGTTCCATGAGAAAATAGCGAACAAACCGGATTTATCTTTTAAATGTAGTCACCTTGAGAGAATAGACAGTAAAATCATGAAAAAAATCGATAATGTAACTGACATAACAATATAGCTACCATGAAAATATAGTCACTACGTCAAAATAATTACAATGAAATATAATCGCTATCACAATACAGTTTCCATAATCATACACCGATCGTGATGATATAATCTGCAGGTTGACATAAACACCATCATGCTGTAAAAACCATGACATTATAAGTGACATGATGATATGATATCCTTATACTTACACTTACAATATAAAATAAGACGCCATGAAAATATCATCATAATCTTATAATCACAATAGAAGTGTAGCTAACAAAAAATATACCTCCAACGATAAAATCAACAATAGCTATGTAGCCATCAAGTTAATATAACGCCCAAGATAATGTAGCCAAGATGGCATTATATTGAAAATAGCAGTACAGCTATCAGGATGAATACTGTCATCATGACAATGTAGCCGCTATGAAAGTATATCAACCATGACAATATAGCTACCATGATAATGTATTCCTATGAAAAAATGTCCATAACAGCAGTGTAGCTTCTAAGACACTATATTTCCATGCCAATATCGCCAAAATATTAGTATAATCATCATGGCAATATACCACCAAAATAATATAATACCCACCACAACGATATAGCTAACATGACGATATAGGCACCCTGGCAATATACCTAACTTGAGAAGACATTCATCTCTTTGTAATATAAAAAGAGTGACAAATAGCCTCCATGGCAATATAGTCACCTAACACTATAGCCACAATGGAAATATAGTCACCTAACACTGTAGCCACAATGGAAATATAGTCACCTAACACGATAGCCACCATAATAATATAGTCTCCTAACATTATAGCCACTATGGTAATATAGTTACAATAACAATATGATCTTAATAGCAATATATCCACCATGACCATGAAGTCACAATGACAATGCAACCACCAAGACAATACATACAACATGCCAATTCAGTTTCAATGTCAATATTTCCATCTATTCAACAAAATATATGACAATATCGAAATTATGGCAACACAGTTACTAAGACAATGTTCTTACAAAAGCAATATAAACTTCAAAACAAAATGATCCCACTTTGAAAATATAGCTATCCTGCCACTATAGCTTCCATTTCAATGTAGCCACCATAATAAACATTTACCATGACAGCACTGAAAGCATACAGCATAGCATGATAATGTAGTCACCTGATAAAGCATCAAAATGAAAATTTCCTTTTTATAATGATATACCCTATAGGGCAAAGTCAACACCATTTAGAAAGCTACAATGAAAATGCAGACACCATGACATTATAACCATCATGTTGAAATTGTCACAATGACAATAAAATTATCTTGCCAATATAGCCACTATGAGCTTATACTTATAATGATAATATACTCACTATGACATTATTGTCACCTTGATAATATAGTTATTGTGATAATATATCGCTTATGACAAAATATGCATGATTAACAAAATAGTAAAAGAGCAACTATAAAAAAGGTCAGCTTGCCAATATAGCAAAGGTGACGATATATACATCATAGCAATGGAAACAAAATAAGAAGGTAGCCAACATGACGGTATGTTCATAATGACAATATTGTCACTATGAAAATTCGTACCTCATGACACGATAGCTACACTGACAATAAAGCCATTTTCACAATAAAGTTATATTGAATATACAGCAAACAAAAATAGCCACCAAGACAGTACTGCCTAAATGACAATATTGTCACGATATAAATCAATAACCATGACATTAGAGTCAAATTGATAATTAACTTACAATGACTGTAGAAATATCATGAAAATACAGCCTCCATATCAACATATTTGCCACGACAATTTAGCGATAATGATAATATAATCAAGACGAAAATGTATTCACTATAACAATAAAGCCAGTATGGTCATATAACTGATATGATAATGAAGTTAACGCAACAATAAAGGAACATTCAAATTATATTTACTATGGCAATATAATCATCTGATAATACATATACAAATGCAATATATTCGTCATAACAAAATGATCCCACCATGAAAATATAACCACCCTGTCACTATGGCTTCCATAGTCACGATAACAATATATTCATCAAAACAATAAAGCCACCAGGACCATATAACTGATATGACATTACAGTCAATGCAGCAGTAAAGACTTCATGAAATTATATTGAATGTGACAATATAGCCACCTGACTTTATATACACTGTGACAAAATGAGAACTCTCGGATCATAGGAAACATATAGCCTCCATGACTATATACTGTCCGCGACAAAACAGCGATCAGGACAGGATTTATTATTACAATATAGCCACAATGAAAGTATAGCCAAAATGGAATATAAAATCCATGAAAATAAACCTACCATAACATTATAGCCACCATGAAAATATATTCACATTGATAGAATAATCTCTATGAAATATAATCGACATTGCCATATATTTTCCAACCATACACCAATCATGATCATATAATCACCAGGTTGACATAAACACCATCGCAGTATAAAAACCATGAAACTATAATTGAATATAATCATATGATATCCATACAGTTAAGCTCACAATACCAAATAGGCCGCCAATATAGTTAACATGACAATGTACCAAACATGAAAATATAATCATCTTGACACTGTAGCTACCATGATAATATATTCCCCTGACAAAATATTCACAATAACAGTTTAGCCGCCAAGACAATATATCACCATACCAATATCACCAATATGTTAGTACAGCCATCATGGCAATATACCACCAGAAAAAAATAGCCACTACTACATAACTATCATGACAAAATAGCTAGGCTGACAATATAGACAATATGAAAAGAGGTTCACCTCCTTGTAATATAAAACAATGACAAATAGCCACTATGAAAATATAGTCATTTAGCAATATAGCAACCATGGTATATCGTCATCATGAATATATAATCTTAATGGCAATATAGCCACCATGGCCATTGAGTCACAATGATAATACAGCCACCATGACAATATAGACAACATGACCATATAGTATTTTTAACAATATTGACATCAATTTAATAAATTAAATGACAATATACAATTATGGCAAAAAGTCACCATGATGATATACAACAAATGCAATATAATCGCTAGGACAAAATGATGCACACCATTAAATTATAGTCATCCTGCCACTATCGCTTCCATTGAAATGTTCCTACCATTATAATACATTCACCCTGATAGCACTGAAACCATAACAATATAGTCATCAAGAGAATATAGTCACCTGATAATTTAATATAAATGACCATCTCGCTTCTGTAATGATATATCCTCGATGGCAAAATCAACACCATTAAAAAAGCTACCATAAAAATGCAGTCACCATGACATTATAACCCTCATGATAAGATAGTCACCATGAGAGTATAGTTATCTTGGCAATATAGCCACTATGAAACTATAGTCATAATGACATGTACACACTGGCAATATTGTCACCATAATGATATAGATATCATGATAATATATCGCTTTTGAGAAAATATGGATGTTTTAAAAGATAACTTCATAGCAAGTATAAAAAAGATCACTAAACTAATATTGCCAAGGTGACGATATGTACACCATACAATGTAACCAAAATGACAAGATAGATAACATGACGGTATGCTCATAATAAGAATACTGCCACTGTGAAAATATGATCATCATGACACTATAGCTACATTGATAATTAAGCCGTCTTTACAAAAAGTAACCTTAAAAATACTGCAAACGACAATATAGCCATCATAACAGTATTCCCACCATGACAATATTGCCACAATATAAATCAGTCACCATGACAATACGGTCACGTTCATAATATACTTACCCTGACTATGTATATATCATGAAAATATAACCTCTACAAAAATATAGTTACCATGACAATTTATCCATTACGATAATATAGTCACGATGACAATATATTTAACATATCAAAAAAGCCATCATGATCATATAATATATATGACAATACAGTCAAAGCAATTTTATAGACACAGTGAAATTTCATTCACTATGGCAATATAGCCACTGACAAAATAATCGCTTTTGGATAAAAAAAAAATATATCGTTCAAGACAAAATAGTCTCAATGACAAAAGAGCCACCAGGAGAGGATTTATCACTACAATATAGTCACTCCGACATTATAGCCAAAATAACTATTCACGAACCATATGAATGTATCTCCCATAACAATATAGCTCCCATGAATATGTATCAACCAAGACAAAATTATTATAATGAAATACAATCGCTATTACAATATAGTTGCCATAACAATACACACATCATGATAATATGATCATCAAGTTGAGATGAACACCATTACATTATAAAGACCTTGACAATACAATTGACAGGAGGATACGATATCCATACAGTTATACTCACCATACCAAATAACCCGCCATAAACATATGGCTATCATTAACTTATAATGACAATGAAAATATAGCTAACAACAAAAAATATCCCCTGCGACAAAATTCACTTTATCACTATTGCCAAAAGTTGATATAGGAAACACAATACTTTAAATATGATGGCATTATATTTTAGATAAGAAGATAGCTACCAAGCCAATATAGTCACAAAAAACCGTAGCTACCAAGAAAATATAGCCACCTTGACAATATTGCTATTTTGATAATATATTCTCAAGACAAAATATCTACAATAGCACTTTAGCAACAAAGACAATATATCACCATGCAAGTATCCCAACATGTTCGTGTATCTATCATGGCAATATACCACCAGAAAGAGAAAAAACCACCACAACGATATCGCTACCATGACAATATACCTACCTTGACAATATAGCCAACATGAAAAAACAGTCACCCCCTTTTAATGTAGCAAAAATGACAAATAGCTACCAAGACAATATAGTCTCATAACAATATAGCCACCAGGTCAATATAGTTGCCATAACCATATAAATCTTAACGATAAAATACCCACAATGACCATACAATCAAGATGACAATAAAACCACCAGGACAAAATAGACAACGTGACCATGCATAGTCTATGAATATATTGCAATCAATTCACCAAATTAAATGACAATATACACATCATAGCAACAGTGTCACCATGAAAATATAGTGACAATTTCAATATAATCATCATGATAAAATGATGCCCACCATGAAAATGTAGTCACCTTACCACTATGGGTTTATTTGCAATATAGCCACCATAATAATACATTCACCAAGTCAGTACTGAATCAATAACAATATATTCATGAAAATATAATAATCTTGTTAATATAACTACTATGATATTATAATCATAATGACAATATAGCCA